>NC_064877.1:1142500-1145000 GCF_943734665.1 Anopheles aquasalis | reverse complement strand
CGACTCTCGGCGCCAGTTCCTGTCGACGCTCGCGCCCCTGACGGCGTGTGTCGCTGGGCAACGAGATGACCTATCGTACTACACGCTGGCACACCCGGGTGATCGAACGTCAATGGCCAGTTCGCAAAGCACCGAGTACAGCATAGGCGACATCGATGCAGCGCTTCACGATGACGATGGTAAGAAGGTCGCTCCGGATGTGATTGCCGGAACACCGGGCCAGGAGTCGGACGAGTTGGCAGCGTTCGTGCAGCAAGAAGGAGCACGCACCGAGCGGCTGAAGAAGCGGTATAGCGCGGAAACTTCCACCTCTGCACCGGCTTCCGGCGCTGGATCGGATGATGATGAGCAGAACGACTATGGTTTCAACTCGCGCCCCTCGGTGCGAGGAATCAAACCACGGTTTGGTTCTACCAACGAGATCCTACAGCAGATGCAGGCACAACTGGCAGCCCCAAGCAATCCGGCACAGGTATGCCGCCTCCATCCACCATCGCCAGGAGTCCTGTTTTCTTATCCCATTCTCTCATTTTAGGCTGGCAAAACACAAACGACAGCTGGAGCGACCTCACAAAGCCAGCCAATACAATCGAACACGCTACCCAGGCCACACACGGCTAGCAGTATGCATGTGGCGGCTGCTAAGCAGCAAATCACGACCCACCAGCATACGGCTTCGTGGAGCTACTATCCCGCTGTGGATCCGGCTCAAGCACAAGGCGGTAAAGCGGTAGTCCTTCAACCATCGACCGGAGCTCAGCAATCGACAGCAGCAGCGGCAGCCGCAGCAGCAGCAGCAGCAGCAGCAGGAACAGCTTCTGCCACAGCACAGCCTAATCTATTGGCCGCGGTGGATCCGCATGGCAATTACTATCACATTCCGGTGCAGACACGCCACAGCTACCACGGACAGGAGGCAATCTATCAGAACTGTGCAAACCTTCCCCTGGGAGTGCAAGCCAGTGCCGTGCAGGTGCAATCGCACCAGATCCACACGCAACACCAGGCCGTGCATACGGCCCATCACATCCACCAGATGACGGATACGGCCGCGTATGGCAAGTTTGCCCGTAGTCCTACCCGCCGACCAGAGTCACCGCCCCCGCTACGGAACTACCATCAAACGATGGTCCTGATACCGTACAACGCCGAGACGTACCATCGCTACACGGCCCAGGAGCAGGAGAACTACCGACGGCAGCATAACATTGTCGAGTATCAGCAGGTACGGCAACGGGGCGGTACTGTCCTCGTTAGCAACGCGCAGCATAACTAACGTACTAACGCCTTTGGTCTGCAGGTTACCCAACAAACGATCCGTGTGCCGGTCGGGTACCCGCTACCCGGCATGCAGCTTCACGTCGTTGCCGCCGGTGCACGTACGGCTGGGCTTCCACCGCATTACTCCACCCTACCGAGGCTAGGCACAAACACGGCCCCCGTGAATGCAGCGACAACCACCACAACCACGGGCTCACAGTCAACGGCCACAGGTGGTACAATGCCACCGGCACCACAAGGTAAACCACCAGCGTACTCACAGTACCCGCCGACACAGGATGGTAAACCGGCGGGAGTCGTCAAGTTTACGGAACGGGGAGCTCCCGAAGGTGCGGCCAGTGTGCAACCAGCCGATGCGAACCAGTTGCTATCACCCACTGGGCAGGGTCATGGTCCACCCGGTATGCCCTGTTCCGTGGCACAAAGCTCCGCCACCACGACAGCAGGAACGACCAGCGGTCAAGGGCCTACAGCCGTACCGGCGGGATCTGTGATGGCCAGCAACGCGGCCAATGCGTCCGCCGGTCAGGGTGGTGCCGTATTCTACGCCATGAACGTTTGACAGGGCGATTAGATAAAGCTTACGATACGCCTCGAATCGACGGTGGATGGAGAAGGACAAGAGCAGCCTGCGGGCGGTTCGGAGGCACTGAAGATGGTCTCCAGTCAATCCACCGTTGCCGCCCTCTAGCAACAACGAAGCCCGACCTCCATGGCCCCTTCTTACCGGAACCGTAGTTTGTAGAGTGGTATTTGGTTGGCCAGATTTCGATTTACTTTTACAACACTCGGCCTGTCCTGCCAGCAGTGGCAGCAGTTAGTGGCGACGCTTCGGTTTTGGTTCGGTTTCATCTGTTTCATAATATGGCGACGATGGAAACGGCAACAGGTTCGCGCCCAGTCCGGCGGTCGATGATGTAAACGAAAAGTGCTGCCCCCCCCCGGGGGGGGAGATGGGTTTTACCTACGCAATACCATGCGCGCCGCACCGTCGCAAACCATCGACTGGCAAGCATGGCAAACAGCAGCAGATTGATGGATGGAAGGAGGATCCGTTGTTCCGTTCGCCATTATAGGCCATCGACGGCTCGGTCTCACTCCAGCGAATCACCTTCACTATAACGAAGGGGCCCCCTACTGAGAGGGCGAGTCCGCCAAACTGATAATGGCGCAAATGCTTGGGCGCATCATTAGATTTAGATAGAATGGTTCCTCGAAT
>NC_064877.1:1122500-1140000 GCF_943734665.1 Anopheles aquasalis | reverse complement strand
GGGCGGACTTTTACAAAAGACATTCGAAAGTTGCAGAAAGGGGAAAGAGGAACATTTCAGGTCAAGGTGTGATGATGACTTCAGCGATCAATTTCGTACGATCTTAGGTGTCGAAGCGGGCGCGTTAGAAAAGGCGCCATCGATAAAAGGAGACGCACGGTAGAGCCACGTGCAGGAAAATGATCTGTTCGCTTGAGCATCACCTTAAAGATGGTCTATTGTGTTTCACGATCTCATCTTCGCTGAGAGAAAGTATGTTAAATGCTATCGTACACACATTTTAATAGAGTGATCACTACATCAAACACTAGCTCGTTTACATGCGGATCGCCAGAACGCTATCGATAATTTTGGGCAACACAAAAACTGGTCGAATAGCCAGAGGTGACCCATATTCCTTCGACCTTCGCACTAAATCGCCTTGCCAAAGTCATTTAAGGATGACTGGCCAATCTTACCAGGCAGGCCATGGTGGTGTATGCGTGTGGGATGCCGTTGGCTTTGATTGGCCAGTCGGAGACATCACCGGAGACGTCATCGTTCATGTTGACGGTGCAAACAGCATGCGATCACGCCGGTCACCGAACAAAAAAAAAAAGCTGGCTAACGGGTTTATGAGTAAGTTTCCTTCAATCTGCTGCTGGCGATCACTCTTTCAGGTGGGACTGCTGTACCGCCTACGCCAACGCCACACTTTCTTCCTTGCTGCCGTCGCTGCTCCGATTATGAAATCCGCAAAGTGTCCGGCCAGTGGGAACCGCTATTACTTCATCCCTGACCAATTGGTGGTGCCAGTGGTGGCATCTCGGCTATTTAGGGAAGCTTGCTTTCCTCCCGTTGCCACCATTGAGCCGCCACCTTCGCCACCCACTGACTGACTACACATTTCGCTTTCGTTTTGGGGGGCGATCTGGCGAACAAATGCAAATACGCGCCATGGCACGCTCGGTTGAGATCGGCTGTGGTTGTGTTGGCATATATTTTGGCGGCATGAATGAATCTACGGCATACTGGGAGTGGGAGAATACGCAGTCGATTGCGATTTTTATTTTATTTTCTGGCGTTTCTGTCCTCGGTGCCGGCGACCACCGCTTTAAGCCATCGAAACGGAACACCGGGACAGTTAGTTTGAACGCGAACCGCAACCCGATCGGATCGGTCAGAGTTGACTGGGAGTTGCGTGTTACCATGGTAGTGTTCGAGGCAAGTGTGCAGTGATATTGTGAACCCGTTCGTTAGTGAGCTGAGAGTGTTTCGAAGAGAACGGAAAGGATGAAATCGTATCAAACGGTTAGTGTTCACAATTTCTGATCATACAAAGTGAAGATGGGGGTCCACCGATTGAGGACTCGTGGGACGAGATCACTGCGGAGGCTGGAGACTGGACATTACATAAGTGCGAAAGTGATGATCGCCAGCAACACGTAATTTCCCATCAGGTCTACTTGGATGGCTATTGTTTGGTTTTGGTGCGGATGCGGATGAGTTACGAGGTTGTGGAAATCTGTGTCACCGAGTTGCACACTCCAAAAAGGCCCACGTTGCCCACGGATGTGATAGCACTTGCCCATGAGATAACATTGCATTTGCATAAGTTTTTACTCCGTTTTTTGTAATTCGTGGTTGTATTATGTTTTCCGTTACTCCTGTAGATCTGCCAACTGATGGCCTACTGCTATCTGTTCCAACTGACTGCAGGTCTACCGTTCAGCTTCCCGGAAAGTGGTCAAAGTAGCAGTGGAAGAGGTGCCAGCACTCGAGAGAATCTATCATCTCGTGCAGCGTCCTCCCGGTCGGACACTGGTTCGTCACGACAAGAGGCGTTTGAGGGACGCAGCATCCGTGGACAGCAACCATCCGGTAACCGTTACCAATTCCCGGACATCTACAGTCGCTACCAGGTGCACGAGGATGATCCGGATCCGCCTGGAGTGGTCAATCGAAGGACGACACTGGGTCCCTTCCTACAACGACCTGCCCTGTCGTCGTCGTCGTCGGGTGGTATCACACCGCCACCTCCCCTCTACACAACCAGATCCGATCGACCCAACGCGGCATTCAATCGACTGCCTCCGGTGAAAAACGATGAGCCAATCCAGGCGGAAGCATCCGACGATTACGAGGGCGATGATGATGACGATGATGATGTGGGTGAGGAAGGGCAACCGGATAAACCGGTGACCGCTTCGGCAGCACTTTACAATCCTTCCAGTGGCATCCAGCGGCCAGGAACCTCCTCCTCCTCCTCCTCAAACACCGTTAATAATCTGTTTTACGGTTTTGGTGACAAATTTGGCGGATTGTTCGGTGAAAACCGTCACAAGTTCAAGTACAAGCGACGGAAACCTGGACAACCTTGCATTCCGTACAGTTTGTTCCACAAGCTCAAGTACGGACGGGATCTGCAGGGTAATCCGGTCGATCCGAAGACACTTCTGCCGAACCTGAACCTCATTCTGGCCGATTTGAACTACTACGCTCCGAACAACAATCTGTACGGCGGCGGAGATCATGCAAGCGATGCGGTGGGTGGTGGAGGGGCGCTGTTTAACAATCATTTCTATGATGCCGTTGGGGGTTACCCTTGCCAAGGGGTGAACTTTGGTGGAGGCAATAAACCGTTCCAGCCGTTCAAACCTCACCGACCACACGGTGGACCGTTGGGGTTCTTCGGTCAGGGTGGTCTGTTCGATTGGGTCTCATCGGCTGATGCCGTTCAAGCGGACGAAGGAGTTGGTGATGGCACGCCAAGCGGCAATCGGCCTACTGTGGTGTTTAATCTCAACGATGCCATCGACACAGTGGTAAGAATTCGGTGCTGGGGGAGAAAAGTCTAGAGCAACTCACTAGCTACGATGTACTTTTTCGCTCTTTTTTTTTTAGGCCACCAATTGGCGACCGGGCGAAAGCTTCCAGAAGGTGATGGGAGTGATAGCGGATTTTATCACTCAAGTAGCGGGCGGTGCTGTGGCGCCTGTCGCCGATGTGGCAACGGATGTACGTACCATCAATCGAGAGTTCTTCAGTCTCTTCGGGTAGGGGAAGACCTCAGGAGTAAATGCTGGAGAGAACGGAATTCCATGACGAGAAATATATATTTTTAAGTAAAATCGAAAAATGCATTTGTGGACTGTGAGACTTTCCGTCGTTATTGGTTAACGGACGCAAGGGCGGCTTGAGTAAAATAAAGAACTAATATTACTTTTAGAAAATAAAAATTCGCACTATTGAGAACAACCGATGGAAGCGTCCAGAGTTCTTCAAAGGAAAATAGATCCTTGTTCGTTTTTTTGTGTCTTCAAATTAAACGCATTCGATTTGGATTATGATTGCAGCATTACGGAAAGGGTGTGCAAATGGGATCCATTTCATTGTACTTAACAATTATTGGTGAGAAAATTGTTAATCTTTTCAGTAGGCAGGACATCTGTGTGATACAACCAAGTAGGTATATACTAAATAGCATAACTGATTTTATATACTAAGCATAGCATGCTTTATGCTTTGCGGAAGACTTTCTGGAAGAAAATATCGTTCTTCCGTGCAAGTTGGTTGCTCCGGTAAACGTCTCCACACTCTGGGCGCGTATAATTACGCACGTAACCGACCCGCTATTAATAAAATCTGTACAGTGATTATTTTCCGAGAATTTTGGAAACGGTTAATGTAAAATATAAATTCTGCCATTTGGAAAAATATTGCCGGGAATAGCTTTACAACGGCAACGTAGGCGATGTGTGAACAGAGGAATTTGAACGAGACTGGTGCCGTGCGTTCCGCGCCCACTGTGTGGAGATTTCAAGGCGCGAGGCTTGCATTCAATGCGCGGTGCTGCTTGTGCGACGTGAGCCTCAACTGAAATTATGTTGAAATGCAATTGCTTTGACTTTAAAGATGTCTGCAGAGTGACTGGTAGGTAATTTTATCTTTGTGTAGTTTCCCTAACAGACTTCGTACTGTCTTTGAACGGTCGCGGGTTTATCGTGAGCAGGAACGAATGATTTCAGTAGATATAAAATTTGATGTATCGTATGAGTAGTTAGATCAGTTACTTTATTTTTTCAAGTGAAAGTCATATTCAACTTTTCAAGAATATTGAGTATTAGTTTGGGAGAGATTTGATTAAAACATCATATCATCAATTTTAGAAAGGCGTTTCTACAAAAATGTGTTTTTTCGATGTCCATTGCAAAAAAAGCCTCAGTCCGGAATCGACTCCCGTTAAATTGTGACGGAAGGGGTGAAGAGGGGTAGGTTCAATCTCAAGATCAATGTTTAACTGTAGAATTCATTCATTGTCACCTTGGCTCAACGAGAGTTGTTAAGTATTGCAGCAAATAGTTCATAATTTTCACGGTCAATAAATAGCATGCCAAAACAAAAATAGCCGCTAAACGAAGCGCTAATGGCGAATGCTGATACCAAAGCAGAAGAGCATACTCATTGCTGCGCCGCCCGCAAGTCTCAATGGAACTCAATTCCCGGAATCGACTCGATGATCGATACCTGTGAAGCGGCCAACCCTGTCGGTAGGCTGACCTTGATCATGTGGCGTCTGCCTAAAGTTTAATGGTCAAGATCTAGGTCAAGAACAATATTATACTATTTAGGGAATTGTGACCTTGGCCCTACTAAGCAACGGGAGTCAGGCAGCAGGTAGGTGGCGAAAACGAAAACGAAAGCAGAATGTAAAACAAAACAATCAACACCTACGGCGAATGCTGGCACCAAAGCAGAAGGAACAGTCACTACTGCGCTGCGCCGAACTTCCCCCCGAAATTCACGGAATCGATCTGGGTCGGAATCGATTCCGATTTTTTGCAGGAGCAATCGGAGTGGAATCGTTGGTGCGATTCCGAGCGCCCATCACTAGTCCATTGTAGCAATGTCTCTGAACTAAGCAAATCAGTATTCTTTTCATAGATTATAAGCTAATCCAGGTAGCACCGACGAGTTTTTGTGTTGAGTTTCCAACTCCACTTCGATTTTGCAGGGTTAGTTCTTAGTCCAGCGGGTTCGTCGCTTAAACGGGCAAGTCTTTTGATTCGAACCGAAAACGGTATGACCAAAAACGGGTTTGTTTTTAGAAAACTATCTACCTATACAAGTTTTCGTAAATGCCATAATAAACTGCAACATTTCAAGTACATTTGGTCGTATTTTGTGGACGATTTGTTAAAAACATCATTCAAGAATGATGCATTTTACGATAAATGTAATTTTTTAAAAAAAAGTATCAACATTTTTTATGAACACTCGATGGGGCTAGCTGACAAATAATATGCAGATTATGTGCTCAAAATATTGCTACTGCTACTACTTTTTTCCATTCATTCCATCCGGAAAATGATTAAAACTATAAGACATACCAATCCAAATTGGCTACGATTTCCGCACCGTTTACTAAACTCCGTTGCTTTCGCTCTACCTTTGTATCAATCGACCGATAAAGAACAAGAAACTACTTTTTAATAGTAAAATCACACTTCACATTATCGAAGAAAACGCTGGATTAGTATTTTTCCGGCCACTTAGGAAGCGAAACGGTGGAGGAACATAACGGTAGCCAGGAAGAAAGTCACATCAGGATACCGATGAATAGTTACGTTCCATCAAACCGATCAGAGCTAGACGCCGACCCCAAAAAGCCCAATCGTAGTCGACGGTGAAGCAGACGGCGGCACGGCAGTGAGGAAGGCCATGGGAGACGAGACACAGTCCACAGACCGACGACAACACTCGTATGCGGCACCCCGAAAACACAGACGCGGCGCGTACTGTCAATAAAACGTGCCCGGGAGGGGTAAACTACAACAAACGGCAGTTCATGGTCAAGTCCACCAGCAGGGCAACGTCGCTTCCGATTCCGTGCCGGTGGTACGGTAGTCATGTCTAGTTAACTTTCGACGTTCCCGCCGGTTGGTGTTGGTCAGTAAAGGGCAAACAAAACACCTGAAGACGGCGCCCGCTTGTGTGTGTGTTTGTCGTGGAAATGATCAGTACAAGGATGATCGATCGATGGGTGCCACGATTCGGTTTCATTCTGCTGATGTGTGCCCTTCTCTTAGCGACCGTGCGGAGCGCACGCAGCCGAGCCGTTGCTCGCTGGCCAGCCCTGGAGTACAAATCGGATCGAGCCTTCTACCCCCTGATGGTGTCCTTCTCCCGGTATCCCTTTCACGACGTGTACGAGACAATGCCGGCCCAGGCCCCGGCCCCGGCTCGCACAGTTCCTCCATCATGCTCCAAACGACCGCTGCTGGCCAAGGCACGGAAAACTCAACCCCAGATGAGCCAACGCGACTGGCGCCACCAGAAACAGATCGTCAGAGGACCGACGAAAAGCATCTGCGACGGACTGCGCTATGTGCCGCGACATCCTGGATCTACGGGGAGGAGACTGATGCCACTGAAGCTGCGTAAACTGCTCAAGTATTGTGGATTCATGTGACGCGGCACCCTGTGACGGTGATCGGCGATGAGCGATTGAACTACAAGTTCGTGTTCGCATCTGTGGAAATTATTATTTGATAAAATAATTTAACATTCAAATGACACGCCAGGGTGACACAAATACGTGGAGTACATGGTTCTGCCATCGTTTACCTATTGATAAGTTCGTAAGTTATGCAAAAAGCGAATAAAGTGAATCACTTGTGATGTGTACAGATTGGTTGAGTTAAATTGTACAGTAGAACCGTATTTACTTATCGTAATAGAGCGTTCTGGTAACGAGAAAATTAAACAATTGTGTTTCCATGTTGATCGACTTTATTATTATATATAAACAATGATTACTTGTTCTAGTAGCCAGTGCAATGCTAGTGCCATGCTAAAACCAGTGAAGCATCACAGCAAGCTATCGTTTCTAAGAACGAACGAACGTTTGGTTAGTTGGAAGATCCTAGTACACATTGTTTCAGGTTGGCTGTCGTTTCGCTTCACAGTTTCACTTAAATTATTCGCGTTGTGAGGCTCTAAATTATCTGGAACCAGAACATTGTGTAAGGTGTGCAAAATAATATTCATTGTACAACAGTTTCAGTTATAACAATTTAGTCATTTATTAACATTCCCTAGACATCCATCCATTCACCCAGAATCTAACAGGCAAGTGCTGCTCTACTACAGATCTTCACAATACGGTAAGGACTCTCCCTGCACCTGGCGCGCCGAGCCTACTACAGTAGGCTCTTCATTATACTTCTCTCCATCATACCACGGTGCTAAACCATTCCACAATTTGGTCCATTCAGACACACCTCCCAACGCCGACCCAACGATAGTGTTTTCAGGGGGTTGGTTGAACCATCCCTTAAAACCGTCAAACCAAGTGCCCCCGTCCGCAGGATCTCCACTGGCTACTACCTCCTGATTTGCAGCAACGGTATCCTTCGCACCGGCACGACCGAATAAGCGGCGCCCGTTGGCGTTCGCCAGCCGCCGGAGACCACACGCCCGCCGACACTCGGCACAATCGATCTTTGCTGGCTCTGGCGGGATAGTTGTGGCCGCGGCCGCAGCAACCACTTCCTTCGCCACCCGTTTCTTATTACGCCATCTACGCTTCGTTGGCGGTGGTGGAGGTGTGGTGGTCGTGGTGGTCGGATTATTGCGATCACGTAGCTGCTGGATCGCGTTCTTGATCGCGACCAGTGGTTGCGTCTTGGGTTGCTCTTGCATCTTACGGCGCAGTTCCTGTCGCTGTGCACGGCGTTCGCTCGGACTGGCCGCCGGTTTACGCCCACCGAACGGTGCCACCATCTTTTCGTTGTAGTTGTTGAACAGCAAGTGTCTTACGGCTCGGAGAAACGGTGTATCGGTGCTGTTGCGGGAGAGGGCGTACATCGGATAAGGGTGTCGGAAAAGAGAAAGAAAAGAAAAGAAAAAAAAAACGATAGATTAGTGTTTCTGGTGATTGGTAAGTTAGTTTATTCTAGGAAAACAAATCAACAAAATCAACACGGATTCACGCGCGCGATCCCTAACCGCTTAAACAAACCCGCCGGAGAGTAGCGGAACTAGCGGACTGGAGCTCGAAACCGCAGCAAGGCAGCCCTAACTAAATATCCTTCTTAACAATAAAACGAGCGCTGGGTGGAGTTGGGGCCGTTGGGGAGCGGTGACAATTGTTGGTGGTGGCAGGTGTTGGTGGTGGTGATGATGGGCAGTGACATCGTGACCCGCGACGACGAAGGGAAGTGCTGCTCAGAAAAGGCGTTTGAAAGGCTGGAACAGTCGGGGGAAGGGCCGGAACAGCGTGGGCACTGAAAAAGGGGTTGGAAGGATGGAGTGGGATAGTTTCGGTTAGCGCATGTGGGCCTTCAAGGGGATCAGCAGTGTTTGGTGTGCGGCCAGGTGCCAATACTTCGTCTGAAGGCGAACGACACAATGTCGTTGTCCTCGCCGTCCGTATCTTCGCCGTCCGTATCTTCGCCGTTGGTCTTCTTGGTTCTGAAGGACTTGTGATTGCAGCTGGCGTACTGCTTCGGTATGCATTTGATGATTTTGGTCGGCGGACTGGCTTTCGGGGCGGGTGTAGTCGTCACTGTGCCAGAGGAGCTCTTATCGTAGGTGCCCTCGGGTTGGACGATGAGCGAACTACCGACGACTTCGTGGTTTGATGGTGAATAGCTGGCAGGCGGGGCAGCGGGAGGAACGTAGATCATCGGAGGTGGCGGTATACAGGCTTGTGGGCAGTTCTCGCGTACCTTCTGCAGGATGTAATTGTCCAACTCCAGATTGCCGGACGATACCGAACTCTCACTCTCGTGATTCTTTCCCATATTGAACGTTCCAATTTTTATGACGGGTTGCGGTGGCTCCGCTTGTTCTGGTTGGGCCGTGGCCGCTGAACTTCCGACAATTGGGCTAGCTGGACGTTTCCTATTTTTGCCACGGGCAGCTAACCGATCGAGTCGTCGCTGACGCAACGGCGACACCGCGGCCACATCTGGGCTTCGACGAAGATGCAGTCGCTGAGGTTCCTCGATGATTCTCCCATTGGCCATCCGGTACAGAACGCGCCCGGCATCCTGATCGTAGAACTCGACGATCTCATTCGAATCCACACATCCCGAACAGTCGACACTGGACTCTAGCCCATCGTCCAGCTGTTCCTCGCTGGACACACTCGATGGTTCCGTGGTGGTGGTAGTTGTGGTAGTAGTAGTGGTGGTGCTCGGAAAGTGTCTCCGGCGCAGATTCTTCACCTGCTTGGACCGGATGGAGCTCAAGCGCTTCTTCAAACCCTTCCACACGGGATTGCGGGCCGGAGTGGCAGTCGTAGTCGTTGTGCTGGTACTAGTGCTGGGACTACTGGTCTTGGACTGAGCGTATTGGGCCGCTATCATGGCTTCCAGGGGATCTTCGATGCTCGCAGGATTGATGCTGTTCGAGGAAGGATTCAATTCGGTCGTTTCTTCCGATTTATATTCACCAGATACTTCCTCTTCTTCGCTAGTCTCTCCTTCGCTGACATCCACTTCTTCTTCGGTGCTTGGTCTGCTCGTTGTGCTGGTGCTGCTGGTCAGTTTACGCTCATCGATGTAGAAATTGGAAAAGATTTCATCGTATTCCTCATCCTCCTCCACGCCACGGTTCGTTGTCGTCGCTAGGGGCGGTTTACTGTTTTCGGGAGAGGCTCTTCGTTCAATTACCTTCTCGGCGACCGGCTGCTGTTGCATCCGGCGTCTTAACATTCCATTTACTCGACGACGTAGCAGTCTATCACGGAAGGTCACACCTTCCGTGTACTGTTGCATATCACTGCCGCCACCGCCATCGCCTCCTCCACCAACAGCATTCACTTCACCGCCAAGAGCCGCTTGACCCTTCGTCCAACCCGAGCGCCCATCAACCGCCGGCCCACCGATCATGCGCTTCGCCAGCGTGCGCAACCTATCCGTGTCGTCAAGGGGAAGGCATTGAAAGTAGAAAAAGTTATAATTGGTCCGAGGGGCCACCCCGCTCCCATTGCCACCCTGCAATCCCGGCTGGTAGGAGGTCAACTCGAACGGTAACGTTCGATGGTTGCCCTCGTTGTCGATGAACTTAACGTTAATGATCCGGCCCAGCTTGGGCAGGAACTTGCCTGCGCCGGCCACCGGTTCCGACTGTTCAGTGACCGTTCGAGCAGACGAAACCAAATCCCCGTTCCCTCCCTTGTGCTTCGACGAGTCCAAATGCTTCTGCAGCTCATCGGCCACTGAGGACGTTTGCGGAGGGCGCTTCGCAACCGAGGCAGCAATTTCCTCGCGCAGCCTATCCGTTCCTGCATCCTTAGCCTTCGGTGGATCTACGGTGCCCATCGATGGCTTTTGCGCTGGTGGCTTGAGAAAATAGGAGAACATCTTGGCCAACGGTTTCATCGGGCGCCTGGTGTCGCTGGATTTCTTCCCCGAAGGCCCCTGCACGATACCTTCCTTAGCGTCCTCTACATCATACTGAACATGTTCCGCCGGACACGGTCCCGCTTCCCTTTTCCCCGTATCCACATTTTTACCGTACCTGTGTGCTCGCAGTGCTCGTTCACGTCCGCTTCGCGCTAGCTGCTCGTTCTTGCTCCCAACTAGCTGCCTCCGACTGATGGACTGTCGGTAGACTGTGGGCACTGCCGACTGTAGCTGCTCCTGCTCTTCCTGTTCCTGGTGTTGCTGCTCTTGCTCGAAGTATTCTGACGGGTTCTGCGGTTCGGATGCTGTCGTCGGTGCGTGTGATGGTCCTGCGGGATCTAAAGCCTGAAAACCGGCACCTGTTAATTGGGAAGTTGGTCTATCAAACAGCGCTCCTCGACCACCAGCTGTCCCTGGCGTTACCTACCTCGTTGGCCGATCGTCGGTACCGACCATGATGGCCGTACGTGGGCTCGTACTCATTGTCACCCTCTTCTTTCTCATAACCATGGCCATGTCCATATCCATGGTCGTGTCCGTATCCATGGCCATGACCGTGACCGTGACCGTGACCATATCCATATCCATGCCCCTTTCCATACCCTTGCTTGTGGCCGTATCCGTGGCCGTACTCATGCTTCAAGTGATGAATGTGATGGTGCTCGTGGATCACATGTTTTTCGTGTTCCTCGTGCTCCTCGTGATGGTGCTTCTTATGTTTCTTGTGCTTCTTGTGCCTGAAGCTCGCCCTCGCACCACTTGCCACCAGTTCCTCATCTTCCTTGTCCATGTCATCACCTTCGAAGCCCATCATACGGGCTTGCATATCCGTACCCATATCGATCTCCACCGGGAACGGATTATCGTGAATCATTTCATCCATCATGGCGCCGGGAGCATGGTGGGCATCCCGTGCAGTTTCGGACGGTGGCGCAGTATCCTCGGGTATCTTCTCTCCCTCCTCAGCATTTGGGTTGTTTGCGCGCACAAATCCTTTCATGATAACTGGCCGCGCTGGGCGTAGATGGCGAGGTATCGGGCGGCCCATCAGTGGTCGTCTGAACCCATAGTAGGCTTCCGCGCTTTCCGAAGCTAACCAAACGGTCAGCAGCAGGCAAATGCCCACTGACCAATGCTGCACCGGAGTGACACAAACCACATTAGCGCTACGCCGTTCTTATCACACACTGTACTGAGCACCAACACTGATAACTTACCATTTTGTCAGGACTCGTCTTCAATTGGTCAACGGAACCTGGAATGGTCCTGGAAACACTTCTTGGATACTTTTCCCTTCTACTACACACTTCCACACTGCAATCGGCAGATGATAACTGACATGTTCTTGGTCCCGGCTGGTCGCTTTTATGGCACAAGCCACGACCCCGTAGCACTCGTGCTGTGAGGGTCACAAGCCAATGTCTGGAATGGTTTGGGATCCTCGTTGTTGTGGCAAACAATCGCAACCATCAACTGTAAACCACGGTCCACAGACAGACGCAACGGGTCCAAGAACCGGCGCCCGTGCGCCATGCACTGGCAGCCAGGAGCTGTGGCATGCTGAAGGTCTATTTTTGTTTTAAACCTTTAAAGTGTCCCCGGCGGCCGAGTGTTTGGGTTTTGGACCAAGCCCTGCGCCGTGTTGAAGGTGAATCAACCGACGCTTAGTCAGCGGGTTCCTTCCAGCTCGCTCACGGTCAACACGCGTCACGCACGTACCAACAGCAGCAGAAGGCAGCAAGGGGATGGACCGGGATGGCCAATGGATTGATTAGGTGCGAACTGATTGCGCGGTTCGAGTTCAGCGAACTCGATGGAGCACCTGATAAATAGTGCGAAATAACATCTCGAAACAGTTTTGTTTTGATGTTTGGTTTTTTTCCATCCCAGAATGTTCTTTCCCTCCGAAACTGGGTTACCGAAGTGATCAAAGAGCTGGTTTTCTGGGAAATATTTTTTCTTACTTCTGCATTTTATCATTTCAGTGCCATAGTACATCATCTGTTGCTATGATCCATAGCAATGTTATCAAAGGGTGGGTGGTGCACAATCCAGTGCCAGGCAGTCGTAATGTTACTTCTGAATTTTTAAATAATTATAATTTCTTAAGGATTTCATTTGCTAAAGAAAGTTGGGAAATTTGTTTAAACTTTAGCCTATCTCGGAACTACAGTATGCAAAAAAAGTTTATCCACCCTCACGTATTTCATTCTGTGGTATTGTACAGTTTTTACTCTACAATAATTAAATAACATTTTTTTCTCTAAATTCCAACGATGCACTTTAGTTCGTTAGATCCCTAGAACATATTTTGAGGCCTAGTTTATGCCAATAATAATGGGGTTATGCTCCTAAGAAGCTCGAAGAAAGGTTTTTTTCTTACCTTGCTCGACTGTTTTTGTAATATCTTTATTTCTAGGAGGAATTTTTAAAAAATGTAAAAAGCATAGTAAAGAAGAATAAAAAACAAAACTATTGATATGTGATACACATTTTTGGGCTGCGGGCTTTCTATGAAAAATCAGCCAAAATGTATGTTTCTTGTAAGGGGTGGATAAACTTTTTTTGCATTCTGTATAACTACACCTCAATGAAGAATAGGGCACAAGCAAGATTAGGCTTCAATTACATCTACCTTAAAACTGAAAATCTGTTGTAGAGCTTTGTAAAAGGATTGCTGCCAGTATGTAGAATTGTACCAGGGGTTTTATGAACACGTTTTCAAAATCATTGTGTTGGCTTTGTTTGCTCCATAAAATGGAAACAGCATGATGCTAATGTTATGTTGGCCAGTGTAACGGCGATGAATTGTTGGATGAATTCTCGAATACCCTGCGTACACATAGCGGAGAATCTACCCTAACGAATAAAAATATTTTTGAAAGTTCTGTTTCCTGTTTTGCTATGCTATGGCTTCCTGGTAAATGGAAAAAGTTTGATTTTTTTTTTATTATCAAAATTATCCGTGGAAAATTACGCGTAAACTATTTTAAAACCAACGATACGCATCCACTTTAAAAGTGTGGCTTGTAGAAAATCGATTTGACTGTTTTTAAAATGCAGTGACCACGTAAAAGGGCGCACTTACTAAAATTCCTGTAACATTTGCCAACTTTCTTTCGATTGATGCAAATAATCACTAAGATCCAGCAGGAAAAAGGCGAACGAGGAAAAGAATAAATTTCGTTAGTATCCCCCCGGGTAAGAAGCCAACGGTTAGGGATGCATCCTTGTGTCTAACGCAAAGTGGGCTTTGCTCTCCAAGAAAGCGTGATTCTCTCAACCAAGTCGAATGAATGGATGGGACGTTGAGTGAATTTAATCGACAAGAAACAGAGTGGCCTCTTCCTTGGGCGGTAAGGCGAAGGCGCCCATAATCGGGCCTCTCGTCGACGGTTACAGCTACAGCAAACGGTTTACCGAAGAACCGACCCTCGTTGGTCGTGGCCGTCGGATTCTCTCTCTCTCTCTCTTCGGTTCGGCTGCTGCTTTCGGTTCGGGGTTTCATTCATTTTCAACCCGGCTTCATTCAACATCGGGCCGCAGCATCAGCATAAGTGAAACGATCTGAGCGGATCAGCGCTCTCTGGTTCGTCTTCGTCGTTACCAACACGCTGCGAGTGTACTACGAGACGAGTAAAGTGTTTTCGTTGTTACGACACCGGAAGAGTCACTAGAAACGTGCCGTTAGTGGCCAAGTGTTGCAGGATTCGTTTTCTCGTGATTCGATCCTTGCACAGTGTCCTTGGTGGATCGGTCACTCTATTCGCGACGGTCAAACAGTGCGCTAGTTCACACGTGGCGTCCATTCCAGCCATTGCTATCCAGAGTGAGTTGTGAAATTACGTTCGTCGCGATCGCTCGAACGCCGGCGAAAGGGAGTTTGTGTTGATGGGAATTTGCTCAAATCGAGCGTAATGTTGTGCGGAGAATGTAGTGGAAACCAGACAAACGCCGTATTGATTGATGGAAATTGATCTGCGAGTGAAATGGGAAACCCTTCTCCGGCGCCGGTCCCAGGTGTCCGCTGAGATCAAGTTCAGGTGCCGCCGATATCCGTGTGTTGTGCGTCGAACGCGCTAAACCGGAATGCTCTGGCCGGCAGAGCATTAATGAGTTTCATCTTCTCGCCAATCCATCGGATTGGGGTCAACTTTTCGGTTGCCTGTCGAACAGACGAGACTTTCGTTGCGAACGGAAGAACGAAGGTGGTGGCGCGAGAAGAGACTGTTTAAAATGTTCAAAGCCGGGCTCGCTGCCGGATTGACCTCGAAATGTAAACGCACCCCGGCGTGAGGTCAATCGATTCGCGGTCCGGAAAAACGTGTTGCGAAAATTGTGTGGCAACCGTCGGTTTGTTATGTAAAACAGATGATTCTCGGTGGATGTCTGCGATGTCTGCGATGTGCACACGCGGCCACCACTCACACACGATCGTCGTCGTCGTCGTTGTCGTCATCGTCAAACGTCTTCGCTGTCGTTGTACGCGGTTGGTGTGCGCGCAAATTCACTTTTTCGTGAGACACATCGACACACCCGGCCTCAGACAGTCGGAGAAGGCGAGAGATCGCCGAAAAGATCGCGACGACGACTTACTTACTGCAGGCCGCGCACAGCGTAACCCAACGCACCAACCGACCAACCGACCGACCGACCGACCGTGTGGCTCATTAAAAACCAATTGGATATTTTTGAAATTAGTGCCGGTCGGAGGCTGGCTTCTCTGACCGTCTCACGCCCGTGCCGGCCAAGTATTTTGGCAATCACCGGTCTCGGTCACAAACCGTTGATGATGGACAGGTTTGAAGCGGCCAGCGAGGGTGGCCGTTGAGCTCAACATTGTCAGCCGTTTTGGCGAAGGGGGTGATTGCGCAAATTATGCAGATAAAATCGCGTTCATTCGGTCGCATTCGCATCCACCGCGTGTTTGTTTGCGGAATCGGAAACGCCATACCAGCGTACGCCGATTAGCGCCTATGATCGAGCTTCATCAATTGTTGGTCGCGGGTGTGGGGAAGAAAAAGAAGAGATGCGTGTCTGTGTCGATGTGTGTATTTTTCGGACGGTGGCTCACCTTCTTATCACTTGATTTTCGCACGGTTAGCAATCACGATGCGCCACGCAAGTCACGTGATAGGGGACGCAAATCGGGGACCCCAACAAGGCAGACAGCGAAGAAGGTGTTTATTGTGACGTTAGTGACGGTGGCCCCAAAAAAACAGGGCAATAATCTCTTATCAAACGTGTGCTCTCCTTGCAGCAGCAGCAACAGCAACACAGTGAACGAAAAGCGAAAATATGTTCCAGACAAGCTGAGTGCAAAGTGCGCACCGTTCGTGTCCATTACGATGAGGCGTAGAAGGGTAAAAAGAAGCAAGAGTGGCATCTCGATCCCGGTGTTGGGGAAGTGTAATCCGAAGCAATCTCATTAATGAAACGAAACGTCAACGCAGAGAAAGTGCGCGGTCGAAAACGAAGCCGAATAGTGGTGTAAGGGGCGAGGGGCTGTTCCAAGTGCAACCAGAAACCAAGTGGTGCTCGTGTTCTTATCGGGGGCTGGTTTGGGAATCGCGATTCGCGGATGTGTCGCGCCACGGTCGTGCCGAAACGTTATCTCACGAGTGCGCGGTACAGGAGGCAGGGAGCAGTCAAAGCTCAAGCGTGAAAGTGCAATTTTTTGCGATTTTCTATCACAGGTTAGTACGAGCTAGTCAGCAGATGTAGAAGGTGGTTAAAGTTGTCGTTTACTTAAAGTTTTGTCAAACTTCAAACGGTTTTCAACAAGGAGAATCCGCTGTGGAACAGAACCCGGGTTTTTAATCAGAATGCAACATGCAAACATGTCGCACGCGAAGCTTGACCGGAATAATTTCCCTGGAACGCGAGGTACAAGCGCGAAGGTGACGTACGCGATGTGGGGGGTGTGCAATGTTCGCCAGGATATCGGCCAGAAGTGTCTACCTGTTGTCCGCCGGGATAATTCTCTTCTTAAGCCCAACTTTCTTTCGCTTCTTGAAGCTGAACTTCTGATTATTGTGGCCATTTTTTTGCTCGCTTACCTCCTACCAGTTCTCTTCGTGTAGGAAGTGCCTTTGGTTTGTCGTTTGAACTTGCATTTCTTATGCGTTGTTTCTCCCGTTTTTTTCGGTTCGCTTGACTCCTTTCTTCCAGTGGACATGCAACCGCGGCGCAGAATGCTGATGGCGCCCTGCAGCGGAACTCTGAAATTCTCGACATGCAGACACTTTTACATTTCACTAGTGGCATGTTTTACTGCATCTTCATCTTAACGATGCCTTCCTGCGTGTCGCTTATCGGTATCTGGTTTTTTTTCTCTCGCGAATGTGTTTTTCCAAGAATACCAGTGGGGAATGTGCCACACGTGCTCCAGATACTGTGTAACGGTCAGGATATACAGACTCTCAATTAAAGAAAACCAAACAAGGAAGGTTTGGTTAAGGCTCAACATTTCTTCCACCAAAATCCTTCTGAGGATTCCAAAGATAGTTTTAAATTAATTCAAACCCCTCAAACCTTCAGCTAAATTTGTCATCATTAGCTGTAATCGATGAGCATCGCTAGTCCGCCAACCGGCGTAACACAAGAAGTGATTCTTGAAAACCCTGCCTGCGTCTCCCCGGAGATGAATATTAAAAGCAGAGCGATCGTTCCGTGTCATTAGAAGCCGCCAACCGGCATTAATTAAGAACCGCCCTGGGTGGACATACCTTTGCCCGGTAATCCGGTTTTCAACGATCACACAACCCCTTGCTGTAGCCACTGCTGCTGCTACTGCGGCTGCTGTTTGCCAACTTAATAATCAACCCCAAAGCGTATCCTCCATTTGGCCATCATTGAACAGAAAATCGTTTCGTTTCGATTTCAAACTGACAGCTCTCTTCAGCACAAGGAATGGCGCAATTATGCAACCGTTTAGAGCTCGAGATCGCAAGCGGCTCAACGCGATTGGGCCTGATCGCGAATCGTGAAAAGTGGGAAACGCAAGAACGAACACCACACGCGAATCGAATGCAGCGTGCGGCTGCATTTAAATGTCACTCGGCGACGCACACGGCTAACGAAAGTGAGATTTGGATCACCATTTC
>NC_064877.1:1102500-1112500 GCF_943734665.1 Anopheles aquasalis | reverse complement strand
ATCTCTCACGAGATTCGTGACTTTCACATGGAACTTCTAATTATGCGAATTGCCCTGCGGGTGGCAAAGCAACTGGTTGTTGTTGGGCTGGACCTGGCCTTTGGGACCTGAGCGAACCGGGAGCGGGGAACGCCCTTGACCACCAGGAGAAACAAGTGCAACGTGTTGCGGGAGAGGATGACGGTTTTATTGGTTCCCGGCTATCTCGGGCCATGCATTCTACATGCATTCCAACAACAAACAACAAAAAACACGGGAGTGATATTGATTTTTTAATAGATTTCGATTGATTTACGACTTGGGCGCGCAAAAGTGGAATCTTAGCGGGTGTGCTTGCCACCGGGTGGGCCGCTTACTTACCGCGATCGTAAAATGGGATGTTTTCGATCGACAGATCGACGTCGCTCCACAATCTCCTGCTGATCGTGATACGCTTATTAGCGATCAGCTTTCATTTTGTTCGCCCCCCAAAAAAACACCCAACGAACGCACGGTATTCAACGGTTTTCGATGCTGCAGCACAACGGAAAGCATAGAAAAGTTTGGCGTCCAGAGTTTGGAGCCCCCCAGAACACGGTTCCAGAATGGAGGCTGCGCGACAGCTTATCAAACGAAATTCAAACATCAAACAGTACCAGCGAGCAAGGCAGGGGCTGGGTGTCGGTTTCCAAACGAAACTAAGCTGTAAGCTGACACTTGCCCCAAAGCGAAGTGTCAATGAAGTGGTGAAATACCGAGAGGGCCGCAAGAGTTCTTTACGGTTCTCGGACAAAAGACCCATTTGTCAGGTATGTCAGTCTACTGCTTTTGAGGCTAAGTGGGGTCAGTTCGCGGGTGGCTCGTGTGCGGGTGTGTGGTCCCGGCTGCATATGCATGCGATGAGAATCGTGGAAGGTGTGTTTTGACAACCTAGCCACCCCTGGTTTGCGGCAGAGAATCTCTTCTTCTTCGCGGTCTGGTGACAATTTGTCCCATTGTGAAGCATGACCGGCTGGTGCTGGTGAAAGTGTCTGTTAGCATAATCCTCGGTGGAGAAACTCCTATGATTACCTCGGTAAGTGATTCTACCGCATGGATTATTGAAGCTTATCGAGGACAGTGCGCGTGTTCGTTTGATTAAATGATGCTCAAATGCAGCGGCACGTCTTGTATGCCACACACGGCCACACTTTACCACCTATCGATGGCATTGGCATTGCGTGAAAAATGATCCCCGACCGGAAAGATGATGGAAAACATTTGCGTAAACGAGGCCGATCTTTGGGCTAACCAGCAAGACAGAAACAGAGAAGGAAGAAAGAGGAAAACTCGGAAACTGTTACGGTTCGGAACAGCGGACTGCAGCAGACGAAAGGAGAAGAACTGCTGAAGCTATTTTCAACCGCTTCACGCTTCAACAGCTGAAACCTGATGGCTCGCTTAAAACCTGTCCTCGCCAGTGAGGGCTCCGTGCCAAGACCCACAGAGCCAGAGCCAGAGCAAGAGTCCGCCGGACCGAGGGTGAAGCATTGCAGTGAAAAACATAAATAAACATACGCACCCCTTTGGCTCGGCTTGATGGTGGATATGCACGGCGCGACACAGCCGGGCGCACATGCCCAGTCACGGTGCCTGGTGGCCAGTACGCGCTAAGTGTTCCGATCAGAAGGTTGTGTCTACAAAGCGCACTTCATCGCATTCATTCATAAGATCTTCTGGAACACCAAATGTCCCGACTGGGAACGAATGTCACGCCAATCGCGGGACAAAGTAACGCCTCGCTCGAGTCGGGAAAGTGAAACCCACCGACTGGGCAGATATTCGTAATTTAGAAAAACCAAAGATCTCCAAGATGATGACGATGGCATATCTGTGAGGCGAACGAGAGAAGCGGCTCGATCGATTTCGAATTCCATCGCCAAACCGGATCCATGATTACCAAACCGATCGTCAATGCGATGCGTTCGTCCGATGGCGATCGATACGACAGCTTATCGCGAGCGATGCAAATGCGCCTGGAAAGCCAAGGTAACTGCAGGTCCGAGAGCCAAGGAATGTCTCGAAGAGTTTGGCCTCTGATCTCAGCGTTGTCCCAACTTGAAGCATCATGCAAATGTGGACTCGGATCAATCCATTCCACGGTAGCCAGGCTGCGACAAACCCTGTCGACAGACTGGTGATTGTGGACATTAAGGAAACCGTTGAGCAATGAACTTATTCTTTCCGTTTCATTTCATTTTTCGCTTCTGGTTTCTTGTTACCGCATTTCCAGGCGCGCTGGTAATGGAGACATTGCCATAAAATGAAGATGTGACTCAATAAACAGTTCACAAGGATCCACAGGGCCGTATCGCGTTGCATCGTTGCATCGGATTACTGGCGATAAGAAACGACGGTATTACGAACACGTGAAGAAGATATCATATCTGAAGCGTTTGATCTGATTTAACAAATTTGCAGACATTTGAATGGAAACGCGAAATACAGGATTCAGGGAGTCGGTATTTTTGTTTCGCTATACTTGGCAACATTGTTGCTGGCGGAAGTAGCGACAACGAGCGCGATAATTGAAGGTTGCACATTTTCGGAATCGGTATCTGTTGAGCTTGCACCATCATTCCGCTCAATAAGCGACGTCGTTAACCGTAGTTGAAGAAATCAATTACTGAAACCCTTTTTTGTCTCCAACTGTTTGAAGCAGTAGAGTTTCCAGCTGAGCCATCGTGGTCAGTGTGCATGTTGGCGACCTACTACCACTGCTCCTGCAAGAGAAACCTTTACCGAAGTGGCGGCTAGCGGCAGCAAGACACCTGGATGATAATTTACAGTTTTAATTACCGATTGTAAAACTTGATTGTGCCGCGTAAACCCAATAACTAATTTGACAGATATTGATCATCACCAGCCAGTCACCCGGTGTTCGGTCGGTGCCGGCGTGAGGCCGATTTCTAGATCTTCCGTCATGCAACGGCACCGTGCACAATCTCTTCCCCGTCGTCCGCAGGCAGCAACGGCACAGGCAGCGTCATTCATTTATTCACACGTTCAACCGGTCCTACCTCGAGGCCTTCATCTACATAAAGTTACACTTCGTGAGACCAAACTTTACACCTCTCGGTGGCTCGAGGAAGGCTAGTTCTGCACAGATCGACCTGTGCCAAGGGAAGCGCGATGCTGAAGCTTCCCCAAATGTTTGCTCGAGGATCGAAATCCGGATCGAAGGGCTGTACACAGCACTAGCAAACCCCGAAGTAACACCTCATTACGCGTGGCACAAGGCAAAGAACTACTCCACACCACTCCACACATGATACGCTCGCTTTCGGGCACAGATGGAGGAAAAGTACACAAACCATCGAGACACCCGACATGGTATGCCTTCCGAGCACCGCACTTCCACTAGTCCCGCACCATTTTGTTGTTGGGTCAGCTACAATGTTGCAAATGAAGACTTCATTCAACATCATTATCGTACCGACGGTGTCTCCATTTGCAAACGGATGCACACGGATGCTGCTCGCCAATCCGGTGGTGCCGCTGCGATGTGGACTCTACCACAGAAAGCGACGCAAAGAGAGACATGCTCTAAGGCAAGATTACCATCATATTCGTTTTGAAATATTATTAGTACACCGAGGTAGGCACAACGGGGAGCACAACCGAGCGAGACCGAAAAAGCGGCTCTGAGCTCCTTGTCTATACGACGACGAAAATGCATCAAGGTGCTAGTGCAGCAGCAGCAGCCGGTACCAATCAGTCGGTGCTTGGTCGGTGCTTAGTCTCTGGCTGTTTGAGAGGTTTTTAACATCATTCAAAACATATAAGAAGCAGGTTAGAAAGGTTCAGACGCTGTTGGTGATTGATTGAAGTCGTCGTTTGGTGAAAGCATGCAGGGAACAGCTTGGTCTAGACTGACTCTTCATTATCCATTTTTGGAAAACGGTTTAAAATTACATGATTGAAACAGATCAAACAATACTGGTTTTGGCAACATCAATGAATCATCATTCAACAAGAGAAACCTCATCCACAGATATCTATCGCGTGGATCATTTGCTACGCATTGACAGCCTGTTGCTAACCGATCGTGATGGTTCGAGTTCGCGAACAATCGACGAGATTAGAACACGTAGCGCGTGCGTACAACACACTATCGGTAGATACTAAGGTTGAGAATTCAGAAAAGCCCTATAATTCACTTTCATCACACAGCCATCAATCGTGGTTTTGGATTTTAGAGCCCAAAAGTCCGCAAGGGTGGTATGGCTTCAGAATAGCAACCGGTTTGCCGGGCGTGGATTGATTAGCGGCGCTGTTTCGCATTCTTAAGTGACGCAATCAGCGAAAGGATCTGGAGGCTGTATTTTTGAATGCTCTGCTGGTTTTCCCTCCCGTCGTCGTGGAACATGGAGGATGGAGATAACTTCGTGAAAGTCATTCACCCTGTTACTCACTGAGCTGTGTTCGGGGCATCGATGGACAACTTTTATGTTCTGAGCATCGGTTACCAGAGACTACTTCTGTGGCTTGCGCATAACGGTATCTTCTTTCGGTTTTTGGGGGAATTTTTGTGTCAGCATACAATGGACGAAACGAGGGGAATTTGAAAATAATAATTTTAAAATGTTTATCGCTCCCGAAAATGCGGTTTTTAGTGCAAGATTGTTTCGCACCAGACGACCACCAACGACGAAAGAAACGATCACTCCTCAAGAAGCTGTTTTGTAAAACGATCGGGAGCCCCTGATGACCCGTACACTAATCAATGTCATTAAGCAGTTCAGTAATTACACAACCAACATTCGCGAATGGCGTCTTTTCGAATGCCTTTGATCGCGTTCGAGCTGCCGATCGTCACAAAATCGATCAAACGATCAGTATCGCACGCCATAAACACCGGCCCAGAGGCTCAGCATCGATCAAAGTGAAATTTAATTATACCTTTCCCTTTACGACTCATCATCATCATCGTCACCATAATCAAACCGTGCCGACTTCCGCGAAGATGAACCCGAAATGGTCTCACACCCAGTCTAGATGATCGGTGGGGGATGAGCGGATTTTGATGGCTTTCGACAAAACGGCAGCTGAAATGGTCCCAAAAAGCCACAACCAGCAATCCACGGCATGACGCGCACACGGCAGCAACGCGATCAGATTACCGCAAAATGCGGGCATCGTGGAACTGCCCAAAAACCACATCATGAAACGCATGGTTGACAGCGAACAAAAGTGCAACGTGAGATGGGTCTGTTAGAGGGACGAGAGGCGGGAATCACAAAAACACAAGTCGCTAATGTGCGCAATCGTGTTGCACTGTTGCATCACCACCTGGTGCTGAACGCGTCCCCCCTCTCGGGACCATAAACGGTCAGCCGATGAAGATAAGGATATTGTAACCGCCGCACACGCAAGATTTTGGCAAAAAATTAGCCTCCTTCCGAAGCGAGCGAAGCCGATGACCAGCGGGCATGATTGCAACATACATTTTTGCCTCGATTCTCCCTCGCGAACAGTCCATCTGGTTGAAAATTGAGAACTTTTGGTTTCCAAGCGAAAGGTGATACATTCGAAACACGGAATCGAGCGGAATCGATTGTTACAATACCATCAGACCCCAGTTGATGCTGATTTTATCCACGATTGCAGTCTGACTTACGGTTTGGAAAATAGTTATCATGGCAAACAGAGAGAGAGAGAGATATCTGATTCAATGGAATCTAGGATTTGAACCATCAAATCCTTATTTGAACCATCAAATCGTTATACCAATAACGTTTGATTCAATTGCTCGTTCTCTATCGTGCGTTTGATCTTGAGCTACGAAACCGCTCCAAGCAATGTTAAGAGTGATAATATTTCTTTAAACTAAATTCGAATTTACTCGGCGGCTCACTCCCGCCACCACTAGACGAATGCAGACAAACAAATTTGTCATCCCGGAGAGAAGGCCCCCGGGACGCCTGTCAACAGTTCGTCAATCATGCGCTACGCAGACCACTCGTTGGCGCCCCGTTTTTCCCGCCGTTCAAATCGTCATGATACGTGGTCACGCGGCTTTTCCACCTTCACCGAACGCGCTACAGTGAAAGTGTCACCCAAATTCCGGCATCAGCGACGTTGCGACGAACCCCGCCAGCCCAGTGACGGGCCGCGTGTTTTCGACCGGAAAAGACGCATTTCGCCAATCGTTCGAAACGTGCACAGCCCGGCCGCCGTGCCATGTGCTCTGGCGCGCTTGGTCATCGAACTCTCACATTGAACGCACGCAACGTGCCCTTTTCCTTGGGGGTGGCGAGTGTTAGGAGAGCAAGAGCGAGCGTGACTGGTTTCTTGCCGAAAATTGCGCACAAGATGCTCGTCTTGTGGTGCGTAACCACCGACCAGTGGGAAGAACGCTGGCGAAAGAATAAGAATCCTGCAGCGAAGCAGCTCCTCCTCCGCACATACGACGGATAAGATAAAAGATGATAAAAATGACCACAAGCATGCCCTCACCTCTTTGTTTGTGAAGTATTTGCGCATTACGCAATGATAAGAGCAGTTTCACTTAGCGAATCAATGCCCAACAGTCCCCCTGCACGCTGCGGTTTCCCGCTACTCAAGCGCAACGAATGGTAATCGGAAATCTATTTATTTCCTTCCGATGGTCACTTGCGATTTGCGATTGGCGATGAGTCAATTTGCGGTGTTGCTGGTGCGTAAAACAGGGGCAGACGGTAGTGTGCGTGGAAAAAAAAAGTCTAAACACGCAACCCTCGTGGTCACCCCTTAGTTGCAATTCCGCCAAATGGATGGCATCAGGGACAGGGATGAAGGAAGTAAAAAATAGGGAAACATAAATCCTATGCACACTTCATCGGGAAGCACACGGAAAATATGCGTTCGCATGTCAGTAATCCGCAAATGTTTCCCAACAAACTTGGAACACAAGCGGTCGAGATAAGGGGACTGCGAATAATGGACTTTCGATTAGATGCGCTTTAAGCTATGGTACTCTTGCTGGAGCTGTTGATTTATACCTCGGCCAAATATGGTGTTAATGTTCATCATTTACCAATCAATTGACGATAGGAAATGATTGATTTAGCCAACTAAACTGTTAACCTCAGCAAATTTCTATTTAAACAAATCATATAGTACCAACAGACAGCTTGAAGGCGTATGAAAAGTGTGCAGAACAAATCAACAAAAAATGAAAAATATGGATCCAGCGTCCGATATGTTCGACTCTGTTGCACCTAACTAGCGCCATCAGTCTATGCCGCTCCCAGGCTGACAGCGCCCCATCGATTAGCATACAAATTTACTTTCAAAATCAACAGAAACGTGCTTCGGGCTGAGGCAGTGTGTGGTGAGCCACCTTCGGGAGAAATACTGTGGACAATCCGTAGCATCCGTGTTCCATCGGCGCGTTCTGGTTCCCGGTGGGCCGCTTGCACCGCTAGACGCCAACGGATGGAAGAAGTTTTATTTGAATTCGGGCCCAAATATCATTCATTATCACCTAAACGACCCACCCATTTAGGAAGGGCTTGATTAACCCGACCGAACGCCGTTGGGGTTCTCACATTTCATGGTCCCGGGGCCACGATAAACCGCCAAAGCAATCATAATCGAGCTCGATGTGCCTGTTTAAAATTCATCGACCTATTGATTACCCGAGACCCTTTTTTTGAGCATCTTGCGATCGTCGAGGAACCGAAGCGACTAGACTCTAGCGCTTCCGTGCTTCTGCATCTGCAAGTGCATATTCAAGCGCAACAACGGCCATTGACTGGCAACTCGAGATGGGGATTTATCTTGCCAGTTAATTACCATTGTAAATTGGTCGATTAGCTGTTAAAACCGTTACCGTAGCGGAAGGGACCCGCGATCGGGCGTGGACCCGCGATCTGGAGCAGGTCCCGTTTCCAGCAGCGCGATCGGCGCCTACCAAGCAATCGCTTTGAGTTTCCCCGCAGTTTGCTGCCCATGATATCAGCGAGCGTGACCGCGGAATAGGTCACTACCATTCGGGGTGACATGATACCGTGATATCATAAACGCGACTAGGACGGTTTCCCTCGGTATAGAGTTCCCTAGAACTGAATCTACCATTTTTATTGGTTTTGAATTATCGGCTACTTTACGGATGGCGACGATCTTCTTTACGAGCCCTCGGCATCGAATTCAACCCTAAGCTGGGCTTGTTTTGTCGGGCTGCCGGGATGGCGCGACTAATCTTCGCTTTGACGATTTCCCAGCCATTAGTCATAAAAGTGCTTATCATTGAAGACTACCCTTTCGACATGTGTTTTGGAATGCTATTTTCAGAGGCTTAAATCCTAATCTTTACAGTTGCATGTCGAACGCTTTCCAACATAGGCGCGTGAGCATAGATAAACATTCATTAAGCATTCGAAACATCAAACAGTTTTTGATCGAACCACCGATACATAAATGATTTTTTTTTTCACTTTTCAGATACATTTTCTTGCGATGACTAACATGGAATTAATGTGCTTTTGGTTACCACAACCTTGTTCGAAATGGGAGGAAACCATTTTTAGAAGACAGTTGTAGAAAAAACAATAGCTCTCGCGTAGAGACCGCATACCTGGATGACTGGTTCTGTAAAGGACTTGATGCCATAGCCGGTGCGCGACTGCATTTGTTTTGAGCAAATATGTTATGCTCGTGACATATATTTTTATGCTTTATGGCCGTAATCGTAGCATTGTTTGCAGACTGTAATGTGATTGTTGTCTCGTCGTTAAGAACTGCCGTGGCGGGTGCCGGTGCTGCCCTTTGACTGAGAACGTCATCCACGCCTGTGTACTTTGTAATTAACCCCATCCGTTTGGAGGCGGTTAATCCTAGGGTAGAGAGAAAGAGAGAGTTTGCTCGGATTGTAATTGGGATCAGAGGTGGATTATCTGACTCGGTCAATATTTGTCATGCAGTACCCAGACGATAAGCACACGAGTGCGAGTCCTAGTGCCGCTTGCGTAACAGCGTTGCGAGAGTTAAGAACACTGTCGTTTGGAAGTTGAATATGGTGCATTCCATTCGGACACAGACACACTCTAACAATGTTGGTTTGGTGCGCTTATCAGAACGAGATTATATGACAATCTAGCGCCAGTAAGCAGTAATGTAACAACCTGTCTTATTGCGAATGGAAAAAAATGCTCTCCAGTTGGGATTAATACCTCGAATCAGACTGGATTGAACTGTGTTCGGTTAGTCGAGGTTCCGAACTGTTCGAGACTTCTGAACATCGCTTATGCCTGCGACTACCGCTCGAACAACCGTCAACCAGTATACATATCAGCTGACATGCTGTTTCACACAAAAAATAAGCAACGGAAAGAAAAGAAGCACTGGCTACACCAAAACATCTCCCAAAAAATCCCATCTCAAACCTGTGTAACGGGATTTTCCTCTCGCATATATATTTTGTTTTGCGAACTGTTCATGACGAAACAACTTCGATTGGGGTTTCTCTCTCTCTCTCTGTTCTCCTCTTGATTGGTTGCCTTTCCCGAGGCGTGGAGCGAAGAGTCCAAGAATAATCAGTGATTTTTATTTTGCCTGACCTGTTTCTCATTCAAGTTCCTTCTATAAGGAACATCAAAACAGGAAGACGTCTGATTTGACGCTTCCTCGTACACTTCTCGTTGAAAGGTTGAAATAATTGATCGATGATCAACACACCGTCCACATATTGTCGAGCATTAGTCAAATTCCCCTCCACTTCTGGGTGATTTCAATTAACGCCTTTAAGATATGCTGCTTCGCCGTGACCGAAATATGGCTTCACTAATTTCAGCTTTAGTGGCATCAAAAAAGGAGCGATCATCAACGAAACCAAGCATCCCTGTTTCGCAGGTTCAATTGGTAGAATCGGGGACTGCAGTACAGTTGAACGAAACGCAGTACACCTTGCTCTGTACAACGATGCGTGCCTGTCCCACCCGAATTCGATCTTATGCTCGGACAACTCTCGCCTTCAGGGAGAAGGTACATAAATTCCCCG
>NC_064877.1:1092500-1095000 GCF_943734665.1 Anopheles aquasalis | reverse complement strand
CCCTTATTTCTCGTTCATCATGATCCAAACGAACGTTTACTTGAAACTATTTCAGACAAATTGTTACGCAAACTTATGCCAAGAAAGAAGAAGGACTATCGAGCTATCATTTGCGAACGAGTTAGCAAATCCATTATATGCTATAAATCTTGATTGTTTTTATCTGATGATATTGAGATAATATATTTAGAACTTTCAAGAACATGCCCAGAATTCCAGAACTAGTCTGAATGGAAGGGGTTTAAGTATCTTAATGTTTTACTGAATCAAAGCATTTCCTTCCATTGCAAATTTCGCCTGAACACCTTTGCACTATCACTTAGCCATCATCATTAAAACCGGACAAAACGACCCGTACAGTGACCCTTATCTGCATCTTAAGCCCGTGAAATGATCTCAACCTGATGGAAAAGCGATGTAAATGTATTTTACATCCAGATGGCCACTCGCCCTTGGTCGAAATTAAAATGTGGACATTAAACGTGTTTTCATTTCGTCGTCCCAACCCATTAAGTTGATTGCTAATATGTTTATTTTCATTTCCGTCAATTTGCTGCGCCTGGCCCTGCCCGGCCTACGGTCATCGCCAGAACACCCGATAACGGAGTGTACCGAAAGCGCAGTTATAAGAGCGAGAGGGTTTTATTTAACCCATTCTTTCCCGTTAAGTCCGCTGGTGGAACGAATTGCTGAAGTCACTGCTCGAGACTCTGTCACTCTGAATTAGTGCTCGATGGTATCCAGCATCCATGGTCCAAAAGACCCTTATACCCCCTCACAAGCACACACTGCTCAGTAGCTAATCGGGTGCGGATTGCTAGGAGTTGTCTTTGACTTTCTCTGAACTTTCGCTTTCTATGATGGAGGGCCACGAGTGGTCTAATGTTGGGTGTAGCATACAGCAACTCCTCTTCAACCGATCCGGGAAGGGCGCAGATGATTAGAATAATAATCGCCAGATGAACCGTATCTTTTAGCCTGTCTGTGGTGACGGTTAAGTTCAATTGTCACATGCAGCACACCACTGTTAGGCAGCATAATGTGGCCAAGCCAGTAACAATTTTTCTATTCGCTCAGTCCTCAAATGATGATTGACAAGTTCTTGTACATCGTGTGTCACCATGGGCCCAGGGGTGTTCGATAACCACATGCACGATGCGACAAGTGCAACAACCGCAGTCAGCCAAAAGCACCAGCAACGAAAAAAGGGAAGAAGATCGCACAAACTGTCTAGCCTAGACATTTCCTGGTCGCTCGTTTATTGAAATTGATATGTTTATGGGTGTTAGGCATGCCGCCAAAAGAACCAAACGATACGATATCAGACGCAATGAGCATGAGTAGAGGCCCAGAATTTCCCCGGAATTGCAGTTTGTCCCCGGCCAATGGGGAGATGGCACCGACAAAATCAATTAAAAACGCGCATTCTCATCGAACAACGTTTAATGAAATGAGCTTTAATCTCGCACTTGATTAGCGTGACTAATGCGTGACTAACTTTGGGTGCGTTGCGTATCCACCGAAATTGACTTGCCTGTCTTTGCTGGATTGGATACGGCATTGGCGATCACTCGATTCCTCGGTTGTCGGTTCGTTAATGCCCTCGACACAATGTCCCTCTTTACGTTTAAGGCTTCGCATGATTTCGGAGAAAGAAGGTTTCGGGGTTCGATTGATTGTGCCATTGGGCATAATTATAACGAAAGGTATTGCATGAAGCAGCAAGAAATGACATCATTATCGAGTTTGTATTTTGATGCGAGCTGTCCTACGGACTTTACATGGTAGCGTGACCGAAACACGTGTACCTGATTGCTATTATTCTAAAGGGACATGAATAATTCATGCTCTCCAGAGCTCGCGAACATCCCACGAAGAATCTCGCAAATAAGTTGTCCGAAAATGTCGAAATGTTTCCATGCAAAGTCCCGTTATAACGAAAGCAGTTCCAATTTATGGTTGTTTCAATCCGTTTCCAAGGTAAGAACCCACTCAGTGCCACCGCAGGTCAATTGCGATCGCGGTACAGATGAAAGAGGATATGCGTTTTGCGAAATGACTCATGGTTATCAGAAACTTGAAGATCTCTTTTTGATTATAATCCAAATTGGTTTTGGATTGATTTACGATTTTCATACAACCCAAGAACGACTTTGTGTTATTAAGAATTACATTTGAATTATCGGAAGCACTCAGACTGACCGTAAAAAAAAACCAACCGATGCAAAGGTGAGGCCATAAAAATTTGTTTGGGAATGGTAAGGTGCAATCATTAGTTGATTGATGAACTGGGACAGCTGATAGGTAAAATGCAATCTCATGTTTACATCTCCAAGATTGAAAGAGTTTCAGGCGCCACCAATCGACTGGATGGTCTTATCAAGCTGTGGCTAATTTTATTGCTTAGCATCATAACGATTATTTAAAAATATCTTTCCTGCTGGTCACAACTGGCATAAAGCAGTTTATTGCCTTGGAAACCATCTGGGAGCGTTTGCCT
>NC_064877.1:1085000-1087500 GCF_943734665.1 Anopheles aquasalis | reverse complement strand
CGATACCTGGGGTACGAGTAAGCACCAAGCGCACCGACAAGCAGCCGCAGAGTTCAATGACCGCAATTTGCGTCGAGATTTGCACAAGCAATTCGGTAATCACCTCCGCCCTGTGCGAGGAGTGCGAAGACCTTCCACGAGCGTAGAGGCGTGCAACGGTCGGCAACGGAATCCGGCCAAGATGTTCGCAATATTTGCGCAAATTCTTAAACCAGCCGTTTCCGCCCAACACCACCCCATTATGGTCACGCGCAGCATAAACACTCGCCTTGCGTTGCGTAAGTTGCGTGAGGAAGCCGAGACGGTTCTCCTGGTATCTTCCTTTCGTGTTTTTTTTTTTAAACTCTGTTCCCACCCAGCAAATGGCCCATTTTTGGCAGACCGTACAGACATTGAACTTGAATTCCGAAACACGCCGACCGCGACAACAGTTGGCAGCAACAGCATCCTCCTCCTTCTGGCGACACGCACTTTTGCGAATGGGAACTTTCTTTCTGCCATTCAAAGTCGAGCCTTTTCACTTTGATCTGCCAGCTGGTTCGCGTGGTTTGACTCTTCGCAACAAACCCACGCGCTCCACCCTTGAAGTATCATCGTGACACGCGCGTATCACGCGCTTCTTTTTATTCTTTCCAACGCGCTTCAACGGACAGATGGCGGCTTCTCAAGGAGAGAACGATTTATTTATACAAATACCGGGTCATTCCACCAATCGAGCCACACTTGAGAGACTTGAGGGGAGGCTGGTACACTCGACGAAAGTGCGGAATGTGCTTCCTACATTAATCTGCATCAAGAGAGCTGCATACCCCTTTCCCCTATCGACGAAGCGTTAAGAATATTTAGCCGACACGACGGTACAAGACGCAAGAATGGTGTAAACAATCGCCATCATCGGACATCGCGCGGCTTTTACTAAGACGTTTCAATTAGGAGTCTAAACAACGTGTTGATTAGAAGTTTGGACAGTACGCTACTCGTCCTTGGTGTCACTGGTGTTACTGGTAGAAAACCGAAGAAGTAAACAATTTTTCTACATTCATTTAAACGTTCCTTCTGGGACAGTGTTTCGGTAACGCGGCTCGTGAATGGACTCTATTGAACGATGCGCCAGCTCACCTTTCGCTTACGATCGATATGCGAGCCAACGGCGTTAAAGACAGCGATTTATGATATCTCGAGCTATGTTTTTTTTATGACGGAAAGAGGATTTGAATTTTCACTTTACAGCTTCATACCAAACAACATTTGGCACCGGTCGGTAGCATAGGTGCGGGGATTATATGAGATCGTAAAAATCCCAACGAACTCTTATGCGTCATAACCGTCCACCAAGCTACGCGCTTAGTGCCGATCCGGTTCAATGACCTCTTATGCCATACGTAAGCAAGGTTGTCACTGGCATTCTTAGCATTTCTAATGTTGGCACAGGTTGGCCAAAGAACGGATAAGAAAACAAGATTGAACTTAAAGGAGAAGCCCCCGGAAGGTTGACAGAAGGTACCTCAACCAATGCTACAACATTGTAGTTGTAGCCGCCGTCGCCTTTTGACCGCTTTTAAGCGAGAGTCACATGACACATGCCCTGTAGTGTGTCACTGTTGAACCCGTTGCACTATTAGTGCTATCCATCAATTAGCAAACGACGATCTGCCAGCACGCCTATGCTAGAGATCATATGCTGCATATGCCGTGCAGGCAGTGCAACATTGTTGTTACGCACCGAGCATCGCATCCATTATGCTCCCGGATGTGTGCATCAGTGAAGAGGTGCCTGTGTCGGGTGGTGTCCCGGATTTCAGGCGCACTGTGTCGGCCTGTGCCTTTTCCCCAATTTGTATCTGACACTCTGGTCCCTGCACTTTGGATACGCTCAAACGGTAGATTTATGGAACGAAAAGGCTTTCCGTCGCTTAACGGAACGTGCTGGCCAATAGCTGGCCCAGAAAACAGGAGAAAACACCACAAACAATGCTATCCCCGTCAGACGGTCAACGTTGCTGTGACAATTTCATATCAAACGCCCGTAAATTAGCAGCTAATTCCCATTCCAGTCCGTTGCTCGATCCGGCTTTGTTTTAACGGAAGCGGTTTCAGGGGTCCGTTCAACACTGCTCAACTGGGCTACTTGGACCCTTGGATCGACGAATTTGATATTCAAATAAAACCGCACATCGATCGGATTCTTCAAAGGGGTGCAAAACACAACTGGCAGAAACTGATAAGACAGCGTAGAAATTGTGAACATATTTTTAGAATCTATTAAAGTCAACCGCAAACTAACCCTATGATTCGCTCACTGGACTGAGTATTGATTGGGATGTTTATGTTATTTATGCAAAAGATGACAACAAAATTTTAATCCACTCCAACCAAACCGTGAAACGACGTGGCACAGCAAAATTCAATAAAAATATGGTAAAACATTGCATAATGGGTTCATACTGCCTATAAGTTGAAAAACGCTTGGCATCGTTTCTAAATTGTCTCCAAAATCCTC
>NC_064877.1:1080000-1082500 GCF_943734665.1 Anopheles aquasalis | reverse complement strand
TTCTCACACAACTTCACACCCTAACCGTGGAGTAGGCTTCCAAGATACCAAAGACGCATCCTGCGAGAAACCTGTTTTGTTACAAACGAAGAACGACAAAGGGGATAGAAGCGAGAAGTTCCGATTGATTCCTGATCAACTGGACGCTGGGGGGTGGAGGGGCGGTGATGGCTATTGTGGTATTAACGACATCGATGTCCCAATATTGATTGTCAATAATACCTTTCCTTGAGCGCCTCGTTAGCCCGTCCTCGGGGATACTTATCAACCTGTCCAATAAACATTTAAATTTTATTAGTTTTCCTTTTCCTTTCCCCCTCCGCCTTTCTCCTTTCACTAACCTTTGGGTGAGACCGATCCACAGCGGGCTGCTGGTTCCTAAAGCGAAGGACCCTAATCCCGATCCTGTCGGTGGCGCAACGACACCTGTGCGCTACGGGGCACTGGGTATGATTTGTTTTTGTGTGGTTTCCGTCACGATCGTTTATTTGGCTCCTTCTGGTGGGTTTGTCTTTCCATCCCGCTTCTTCTTCATCGATCGGGCGCCCTAGTGCGCTTCTGTTTCTGGAGAATCTGGTTCGAAACCCTAGCCAGGGAACTTTGTGCCTTAAAATTCTGGAGCGCATGCAACGCATGCAACCGATGTGGTGTCGATCGTTACACAACCGCAGCAGCATGCTCTTGGCCGTTGGTTCTGGGAAGGGACCTTCTTCAGACCGATCGTCGGACATTGGGACGCCAAGGAAACGGGTCTCGTGCCCCCCAAAGGAATGGTTCGTGACGCTCTGTAGCGAGGCGTTTAAGATTGAATTTCACCAGCTCAGACGCCGACCATCCCGGAAGAGCGTCATTTAGGACCCTTCTCCCGGACAACACGAAACGGGCGCGCGTGCATTCCGTTTTGTTGAATGACACTGTGTGACGAGAGTACGAGGCAATCATCCTGCATAATTAATTCGTTTCGATGCGAAATGGTGCGAATGATTAAAACGGGGCACCCGACCCCACTAGATTAAGACATTAAGGTTGTAGCAGCAGCAACAGCAGCAGTCTGACCATATTTGTGCGACGGACACCTCATTCGCACGCACTTTCAGACGATTCCTTCTGGGGATGTTTCTTGTGCCGTGTACCTGAAATTAACTCATCAACAGGTACATCAGTAGAGCTTGGCGCGGGGTTAATAAACTTTGAGACGACTGGCGCCACACTTGACGCTAAACCAACCGCTAACGACATTCCACCAGGATCGCTACTAATCGTTTTCTCCTTCTTTTCCTTCTTGCTCTTGCTGGCTTTTTACTTGCAGAAAGAATTCACGGAAGATTGTGTGTTCAACGAGCAGATGGAACAGCATCACTACAATACTTACTCCTCAACCCAGCACTCCAATGCTCGGCGTACGCTCTACCTCGCTCTCAACAAGACGGGCCAACCGCGCAAGATACAGATTCCCGTCAACCGTACGCTGGGCAAACTGGCCACCTATACGAAGGCCCTCACGCAAACGGTAGCCCATGATCGGGTCGAACAGCTGATCTCTCGGCTATTCGGTGCCGACCACGTACGCCATGGGTTGAACCAGCTGTGTGAAGCCGGCCGGCCACTAGAGGAGCTGACGGAGAAAGAGTTACGTCCGCGGCCGGCGTGTGGCGCACAGGTTGGTGGACCGAAAGCGCAAGGCGCCGGTGCGAACGGTGGAGCTAGTAAGCAGTCGGCGACTGGTAGCGCGTCCGGAAAGGAGGGCCTAAGACAGACAAAAAAAAAGAAAAAACGGCGAAAATGCCGTGATGACGAGGTGCCGGGAGAGCACTGCTTCCGGCACGGCGGTCAGGGCGCAGGACTAGTAGGTGTAGGTACAAATAGTGGTGGTAAGAAGAAGGCAGGCCAAAACCAGGGACTCGCGAGTCACCGAGCCGGCAGTAGTATTAGTAGCGGTAGTAGTAGCAATGGTCCTAGCATTAGCAATAGTTCCGTAGGTAGTGCAAGCAGTGTAGCGAGTAGTATTAGCAACGGTGGCCCCAACCGCCAAGGTCTACCGTACGCCCTCCTTTCAACGACACCAAATGCGCGGAAGTCTGCAAAGCCGACAAAGAAAATGGCCGGTTCGGGTGGGAATCGCAGCGGGAATGCTGGACCATCGAACGCTGGAGGGTCCGGAAGTAGTCAAACGCGAAAACCCAAGAAACCCGCCCAGCAACAGCAGCAGCAGCAGCAGCAACCGTCGGGTTCCGGCAAACGAAATGGAACGGCCGGAAGTCAGGGGAAAGCGCCGGGCTCGGGCAAGAGCAAGATGGTGCCAGTGTCCAGTATGGTCATCAGTAAGGTCAGTCCAAAGCCTGCCTCACTGCTGAGTGAACGAACACCGCGCAACACCACACCATTCCCCACGACGACCACGACGTCGGCGAGCGTAGTGTCAACGATATCGGCGGCTGTTAACCATCTAGAAGATACCTCCCAGCAGCTGGATGACTTGGATCCCTCGCCTGATTCCGAA
>NC_064877.1:1067500-1075000 GCF_943734665.1 Anopheles aquasalis | reverse complement strand
ATCCATCGTTGGCGATTATTCCCCACAGGCACAGCGCAGTGATCTTAAAAGGCGCACTAAATCATTTCCGAACCGCCAACACAAGGATTGATTCTTTGAAATAAATCTCTCTATTGGCGTGCTATTGGTACCTTCTATGCATTCCGCACGCTCAAAGACACCTATCTTCAGCAAAAGGTTTGTTTGCAGATAAGATCATAGCTCTGATTTCATACCTCCAATCACACACCAAGTTGACCCACTTTAGTTGCTAACTTGCAATGTACGCAACTCGCAGACGTATCCATTCCATCATCCCGGGGACGGAGCTGTTCCGGTTCCGCAACACGCACCAGTGTGATTGCCGTGCTCGGTGTTTGATTGTCAAGGAATCCAAAAAAAACATGCGTGAAACTACGTACTCCTGTGACGCAATGAACGTACTTGTTCTGTTGAACAGTTCGTGTAGCGAGTGTGCCGGCTTTGCTGACATTGCGCGCTGTTGGGGTGGCTAGTTGTTTCTGTTTCTTGCTCATTTATTTTTCTTTTTTCGCAAGCTCGGATTCGCAACCGGCGGGAACGAGTTATACAGCAGCGGCTGCCTCCATGGCGGAGGTGCGAATTGGCACGTAGACCATGCGGCTCACGCATACACTCAGTGTACGATGCCGCGGTTGTACTACTTTGCCACCCTTTACGGAAGGTGAGGAGCTGAGCGGATGAAGCATCTCCTTCTTAGCGAGAGTAGCCGGCGCCTATAGCCTGGAACTGGGGGAAAATGCTGATCAATTGAAATCTGATCATTAGATGATCATCGCACATCTATCCGATCAAGAATGATCCAATGCAGATTCTCAAAGAAACGTCTCCAAAGCATAATTCAATACAAAAATGATTAACCAACGAGTGTTTGATGATTATCATGCAACAATTGACGGCGAAAGCGTCTCGTGGCGATAATGGTGCGCACACTAACGCATCTCAAGGTCACCAATCATGAAGAGGCCAACTATGAGGGCCTTCGTTGGGGTAGTGTTATCTGAAATGTAGGAAAAATCCCAGTCCCTCACACGCAAACCATGTACGAAAGATCACTCGAAAGCCCTCCCAAAGCGTTAGAGTTAAAAGGGGAGCGAATTTCATCCGATCTCAGCTCACCACCACCACAAACACTTTTTTACTATCAGTTAGAGAGCATTGTGGCGCCAGAGATTGCACGCCGGAAACCGCGCCGGTGATCAACGGAGCGTTCTGTGGCTCTATGATTTATGCTATGACAAACATACGGTCCCAGGGGTTCGGCGTTCGTTGCAGCTTTTTCATTTTTCTAGCACGTGGATGATCATTAAGAAAAAAATGGATTAATTAATTTTTTTGTACCTTTGATAACCTGGTTGATGACCGTTGGCTGCTAGATTTAGAGCTCTGTGGGGTTTAATATTAATCGATTCTTTGACCTATCGCTTAATGGTGCAATAACTCATCCGATCATAGAGGAAGAAAGTAAGAATTGGCGTGCTCTTTAGGAAGTAAAAAAAAGGATACGGCAAAATGCGCTGCACACGCGAACGCTCGGAATCGATTTGATTCCATTTTTTTTCCTTCTGCTAAGATGTTACTCTCTCATGTCACGCTGTTCCTACGGTGAGAAGTAATTTATCTTTCGACCATCAATAAGGTTAGATCGAAGAAGCGTGTTAACCGATTCAACATCCACTGATCGTCCACCGTTTTGCATTCAGCGATCGAATCGAGTGGTGTGGCGGATCGAAGCCCTAACTTGCCGTGTTCTTTACTATGCTCGCCGATTATCATAGAACAAATAGATTCGTGTCATTTGCTAGCACCCCGTGGGCACACTGTACAGCCGGTTAATTTATTCGCCAACTCGCAAAAAACGAGCAGCAAAAACTGCACCGATCGGAGATCAAACGGAACTAGTGATCCTCTATTTTTTGTCGCTCGTTTGCTGTACCGTTTCAGTTCGACAACAACACGGAAACACAATCCTGCCCCGGCCCCGGTGAAACTGGTCTAGCGGGGTGGGACAAATCGTTCGCAGGATCGTAGGCGAGGGATAATTTATTCGCGATCCACGCGATCATCGCTAGAAAGATAGGGATCGATTAAGATTATCTATCGATGGCACGAATCTTTACGCTAAGAGCATCAATTACTAGCGCGAACAGTTCGTCAGCGGGCATGAGGGCGCATGAAAAGCCGCCCAGGATTAGGATGCCGGCGCATGATAAGCAAAGCCCCGGCAACAAACTCACTTAGTCTGATTATGATAAATCCGATCTGGACGCAAAGCTATTAAGACTCATTACACTCTGACTAAGCCCGAGACAGGTTTTGGAAAAAAGCGGATTCATATTTGCAGGTTTGCTTGCAATCGATTTAATTGATTTTCGATAAAACCCCTGATGTTGGCGAGTCCGGTTATAGGTTGCTTGCATTACGAAGCGCGTTTTCTAACCGCTACTTTGTAACTGCTGATAGTAAAGGGGTACAGCGCATTTCACACGCAAATCAGTTGCAACGGAAGCGTGCTTCGTGGCCCATCGTTGGAGGGCCATTCAAAGAGGTTATCAATGGATTTGATTGTACAGTTAATTGAAATTGCATCATCAAGGGGAGCAGGGTGGGGTCTTAAGTGAAAATTATCAAACATTTCGTGACCAAATGTTTTGAGAATCCGTTATTTCTTTTTAACAAAATCGTGTTAACGTTGCTTCCTGTTTTTTATGAGATTAATTGCTCTGAATCTTTGAGAATCGTGCTATTTAATCATATTTTTTTCTAAATAATTCTAAACGCAGAATTTAAATGCAGCATAAATAAAAATTCTAGAAAGCATAATTTTGGCCAGGTAGCCCAGATTCCGTTGTGCAGGCACTCACGCACATGTTGAGTTACGGCCATAAGTTTTATAGCAAAATGGCGCTGTGCACAAGTAAACTCGCGCGGGGTTCGAAAAGTTCGATTTTCTCGGTGATTTCGCGGAGTTTAAGCCACAAAACCACGGCCAAACCGTGGTATCAACATCCGGCAGTGCGGTACATCTTTGTGGTAAGCGGTGGCCTTCTCGCCTTCACCGCAGCAACGTACAAAACCCGGCCCAAAGTCTACGCCCTGCAGCTCCGCAAGGTAACGTATTTTCCCATTTTCAGCCGTGTATAGGCGGTTTCAACCAGTTCGGGACGAACGAGCAGTTCTTGTTGATCGGGAATATAGTGTTCATAATGTGGAAAGTGCGTTCGATGGAGTTATTTTTGTGAATTTTGTGTCGAGAATCACACCAAAACAACAACCATAAATGTGCAAAAAAAAATGCCAGAAAAGGCAGAGAAGAGTGAGTCCCAGGGTGCTCAGTGAGTGGTAGCTACCCGCGCCCACCCTCTGCTACACACGGATATGGCCGGCTGTTCCGGGAAACGTTCAGCTGTTTGATCTAGGTCAAGGTTAGGGATTTGGGCCCTTCCATGCTTGATAACGGCGTGCATTGACCTACGGGAACTTTGATGCATTTGTAGCGCACTATTAGCATGAAAATAAGTATGTAACGGTTATAACTATTCCAAATGATTTCGTGAAACGTTCACCACCCATGTCTGATGTGTAAAATTTTCTTATCAGTACTAGGTATGCGAAAATCACGCTCGATATCTTGGTCGCCCGCTGTAGATAAGAAGAAACCTCCCCAGAGCAACCGGTGTCTTGCAAAAGGGGGAGGAAATCTAATTTTATTTAAAACAGCCAAAGGTGCGCCATGCGATAAGATACCAGTTGCACTATCAACGCAACGTCGCAAACCTGGTGTGATTTGCTTATCAGCCACTGAACCCAAACTACTATCAAAACGGAAAGCGAGAGGCCTGTACGCTGGTCGGTGGTCAAAAGATGTTACTCGGTATGACCCCACGTAAAACAAAGATGTGAGGATGGGTGCCACGCGGAGCATCAAAGACATTCCTACCTCAACAAGCCAAACGCCCGTTGTGGCGCCCGTTTTGGCTTATCTGAAACACATGCTATGCAAATGGACGTCATTTTTTAATGGAGCACTTCCCCTCATTAGGCTCCAAGTAGGGGGGTGTCGCAAGTAAGCAGCGATAACATCTTTTAGTGATAGAGAGCGCTTCTTCAGCTGCAAATGCTTGGCCCGCTAACGGAACGTTCCGTTACGCTATCGCATGCTGCGATCGAACGATGTTCGTTACAATTTAGCTACATTTGTCGAATGCAGCGTGATGCTGGTATCGAATCAGATAAGAGCTACAGATCTTCGAGATGGTAGCTAGCGTGTCACTGGCGCAACACTAACGGGTTAGTCGGGACACACCTGTCCAATGGATTTCACCAGTTACACGTCGATCCGCTGGGTGACGATCAGCAAGGACGAGGATCGCAGCGAGGACCAAACAGGAAAACCGTGTCATCTCGACCTTTTTCACGGATGTCTTGAGAAGAACCCCCGCGTAGGAAGGAGCCACTTTGGCCAAGGCGAAAGCCCTTTGCGTCAGTGTGACAAGCTGAACGAGCTGACACCTTGCCGTTGGATGTATTTTCAATCTTCCTGCAAGAATGGCGTGTCGCCAAGCGGATGTCTCAAACGAAGGGCCCGCGAGGGGTCTTGAGCTGTTAGAGGCCATTAGCGAAGCGAACAACAACAATAACCGGTTGGTGGTTTGGTCGATGCGAGCTCGAACCAGAAGGAAAAGTGACAAATTTGTGGCAAGTTCTTGTTCTTTGCCTCCCCTCTTGCCTCGTTCGCACGTTGAGACCGACTTAATCCACCTAATTAAACCAGTTGACAGCTACAGATCAATCACGTTCGGTTTCCCACAACTGAGCTGCGGCTGGTGCTGCATCCCGAAAACCCGAGGGTCCGTTTCCGTTCCGCTCGTTACGCACTAATGAAAACATAAACTGCTTCTGGCCAACCACCGAGCTCAACACCACACGGTGGCTGCGCAATCACAACAATAACTACATGAACATGAACCATGTAGACGCGGATCCTGCGCGGACCAAATGCACGCGAACGAGAACGACAACGTCGATGACAAAATGTAGTTATGGTTGAGATGCTACCGGCTCGTCCTGGGATTTTTGAATAATTGTCACCATTTTTCAACTGTCGAAACGGAACCCCGGGGATATTGATGCTGTAACTGCTCTTGGTGCAGCCGCGATGATTCGAAATCATCTTGGGATCGCCAATGCAAGTCCTCATGTAAGAAGAAAGTTATTGAAACAAGAAGGAGTAGTATGTGAAAGCGAAAAGGAAAATATTGCCTCGTGTCTCAATGTTAGTAGTGGTAATTATGATTCATTCCCTGCCTAATCATATGCACAAGAATTACTCACTGTCGCAATAGATATTCCAATCGAACAGCAAACCTTACCGGGACATCTTGCATCGGGATTTTCCAATAACGTAAATTTTTTTGCACACGTGCCTTAGATGACCAATCGATGCGATCACCTGTTACCGATCAAACAACTGGAAAGCCCAGGCAATACGAAAACGGACTTCCGCTTTGTAATGCGACGCATTAAATAAATTAAATATGATTTGAATGTCTTGTGCTGAATGAATCACAAAGCACTGGGTTGCGCTACATGTTGTTGAATTCAAACGACTCATAATTAACGAGTGTTGTAATCCCTGCACAATCCTTGTCTCCCAAAAAACAGGTTTTTCGCGTTTCATACTCTGGAGGGTCAAAGACGGAAACCGAATCATCTCGCATTTGGTACGCAGTTTACTTCGTCACCGTCAAGGACCCGGCAACAAGTCGTTGTCAGCGCAAACTGTTGCCAATATCTGGAGGCCATAAAATGTAAACCATTTTTATGAGGGCCGCATGGCCACTACTCGGACACTCGAGGCTGCGTACGGTTATGATTGAATGATAGAAATGTTTATGCTCGGTGACAACCGTCTATTAGCGGATTTCAAAAGCATATTTTAAATAACATTCCACTGGCTACACAGCTGCTCGTCAACCGTGATAACCATAACAGGTATCTCCTGACAGAGGGCAACACAGCAACACTTGCAGCACCATTGGCCATGGTATGTGCATTCGTTGCAATCGTGCATGCAGTCGCTTCAGCTGCAAACCGAGGCGAATGAAACGCATGATCACGCGCACGCTCTTCGTGGGTGTTCTGTGGGAACTAGAGGCATAAAAGGAAACGATCGTTTAATTGATTTCGTTTCGCTGATGCAACACATTGCAGCAATTCTTTTATTTGCCATTTCTATCCATTCTATCATTCACATCATGGGATGGTCAAGCTGTCTTGAACGGTCCATCAAGATCCTGGAATCTGCTGGATTTAGATTATGGTTCTCAGATCATCTCGTGCTAGCTTACACTATTTATCCTTCACCTTGACAGCTAATCACGTTTTTAAGAGATGGATTCCACAGCTATTCTAATCTGCGTGCTTGATGCTGACAGCCTGGCAGGATAAATTAATAAGAGGTTTGAGGCAGACGGCCGGATGCGCCCTTGGATGCAAGAATAGGCAAAATCCGAACGCAACCGCTTACCTTGTAAGGCAGAATCAGTACCCCTTACATTCTGTGATAATGATTAAAAGTGCATCACGCAACTCTCGCAAATACCGTGTCCGATGAATGTCATTAGCCTCTAATGAGTTGTTCAACAGGCTCATTTGACTAGAAATTGACAAACCACTTACCAATCGCACCGCTACTAAGACACTATCCTTCTCATCGTGCGTGATTTGATATAAGCATTCCTGCCCATTACTACCGTGTTAAAGAAATGGCCCACATGCCGCGGAACTTGTTACGCGCCCGGGCGTCATCCGCAGTGGTCAGGTGTTGCAAAGATAATGATCTAGCGTGAGGTGCTGTGTCGAGCGTGATCGTAACGATGAAACGAGTTGCGGACGTAGAAAGGCCCAAAGGCCCTCAAGTTAAATTTCACAAATCTAACACCGTCGGCGCGAGCATGCCAGCAAGATTTATGGGCATTTTCAATTGGATGGGAAAACTGGATAGTTTGCCCGCTCGAAACTTGGGGCGGGAACGGGCATAGCACTTGTCATGAAGGGTGCTGTTTGCTTTTGAAATCCATTCATTTCTTCATTTTTTCTCCATGCTCCTCCTGTCATGATAAGCCCCTCAGCTGTTCGCCGGTTGTCCTCCTTCCCTTTAAATGGAAATCTGTTCCGTAATGCTTAGCTCTGCAGCACGGGAGGCGTTACCTATCATCTAATCGGAGATGATATTTAAATCTATTAAATCAAACCGCCTCCGAACTCGTGTCATCGTCACCTTCTAAACGACCCCCGGGGGTACTGTTGCGATATTTAGAGTCGTGTTTCTTTCGCACGAAGAAAAATTTTTCGCTTGAAACTTTACCAAGGCAACACAGGGCTTTCACTGCGAAGGAAAGAGGTTGTTGAACCTTCTAATTGCTATATCTAGAACACTGCTGGACTATGGCGAGGACTCAGACTCGAAACTGGTTACTC
>NC_064877.1:1062500-1065000 GCF_943734665.1 Anopheles aquasalis | reverse complement strand
CGCGTTCAGTCCAGTTTGGGAAACCCAGACCAGGTCGAGCCGTAAAAGTGTCTTCCAAATGGTTCAAGTTGGTCAATAAAAGTGCAAGTTGTTTTTCTGTGTTCGTATTGGTTATTCGTTAAGGAGAAGTATTTTTACTTTCTCAGAGCTTACGAACAATGTTATGAGATATATTTGAATGTATTGCTAAAGCCTTCATTTAAAATACATAATATCGTCAATACATATAAAAAATCGCATAAAATGAGATGCAATTTGGTGAAAGATCATTCTCATTAACGTAACACCCGTTCGACATACCCAATTTGTTGGTGGAATTCTGGATCTACCACTTCTGCGTCCCGAAAATGCACGCAGCAGTTGTGTTTGATCGCCAGAAACTTGCCAGAGAGGCATTTAAGAATGGCACTTGATCTGCATCTCGGTGCCTCGGTCACGATTTCTGTCATGATCGATCTCGCTGGATCGAATATCACTGACACGCTCGCTCACCGGTACACTATGGCACCGCTGCTCCTGCTCCTGCTGCTATCGTTGCGGCTGCTGCTGATGGCACTTTACCAGGAACGAATCAAGAAGAAGCCATACTATTGACTGATCAATCGCTTTTAAAATTCCAAACCAACATCCACCGACCGGCGCAACCTTGAACCTTAAGGGGTACGATCCCTGTAACCAAACATCAAACATGATCTAGATCTACGTACGAAAAGTTGATACAACCCCTGCTGCAACAAACGCACAACGTCTAGCCGTGTTATGGGAATACATTTCCGTGATTCATGGACAACAGACACGCATCGTGCTACGGTTAGGAATGAACTTTCCCCCACGAGATGCAACCGACTGAAAGGTGCAACTGTCTGAGTGGAATGCAAAGATGAGTCTATTCCCACTGAGTATAGGATACGGGACGAGAATTATCAACAAGATCTAGTTCTGCTTCTTCGAGTTCATGCTGGTAGGCCTCTCCTCCTGAGCGGATGTTCTGATGTCGATAAACCGACAACAAAAAAAATGTTTCTTAGTAATGAAATTATATATCTTAAAATCATTTTTTGAAGATAGTGTATGTTCAAACAACACAATATGTGCTACACTGATTTATAAATCAGAAGCCGCTCTTTATTATGGTTAATGTGAACATACTGGTCTCTAGCTCCCTTAAGTTCACCGACCGACCAATAAACTTGCCCATCATCATAAAATCTGCCATACAGCTGTTCCTCCGCTATCTCTCTGGCTAAACTGCCAAATTCAATTTAGATTTCCTTTTAAATAAAACACGCATCAAATGACTCAATCATGAACAAGCCCACGGCAACGGAGGGACGTTCAAATAAAGTTTAGTCTTTCGTCGCTAACGGCCAGGCGTGTAACACGAAGAAACTGCTCTATGCGTGGGCATCTCACCGAACGATTGTGCGTCATGTTTGGACTAAGAAGCCGCGCACCCATCGTTTGAATAAAAAACCGATTTCATTTCAAATGCAGACTTTCTCGCTCGTGGCGTCCGTATGCTGGCTGTCCAAATTAACGGACAGTGATAGCGAGATTCGGACATAGGAAGGGTCACTGTCAAGATGGACGACGAGTCTTTGACGATCGGCGCCGATAAGTGCTTTTTGATGAAGGCCAATATTTCTCCTCCACATTCGTTTGTTAAGTCGAGAGCTCACTGGTGGACCGGAGTGTGAATTTGAATTATTTTGTGATGCGCCGAATGCATTCCGACAGTGTCCGAGCGAATGTGCAACATTGCACTGTTTCCATCTGTTCATTTTGAACCTCACAAACACTTTATTGCATATATTTATGGATATTTTATTAAACAACACTCACTCGAATCGAGATGCGACGATTGAAAGGGAATGGAGTCGATGACCGTGACTTGGATCACGAGATCCAACAGCAAAAAGCCAAAACCGCATTGAACTAGACTGAAAGTTACGGATTTCCATAATTTCCAATGTATTAACGGTCATTATCGCGGGCGCCGAGAGAAACAATCCAAATAAAATCGCCCCACGATGTCAAAACATTTGAATGCAGCAAATCGGTACGAACTGGTTCTACTTAGAACGGCGGGCGGGTTTAGAACAACTCTACAGGCTTCTCGCCAGAATCGGTGTTCAGAATTTTACGAGCTTTTGTTGGTATGTGTTGTTTAAATTTTTAACAACGTCTCGATAGGCCACTAGAGAGAGAGAATTTATTGCTATCAGTGGCAGTGGAGAATAAATCGTCTTCAACTTTGTCGTTGTAAGCGGCAGGAATTGGGCGCTGGAGCTTTAACAAAAACTCTCAAGACCCTCGAATGTTGATCAACCACTGGACGATGGGTACCGATGCCCTATCGGGACATAAACTTCCGATTAGCCACCTAACCACCAAAAAGTTAAGTCGAGCTCGTTTGTCAACCATTCTCGATCGGTTTTTGGCCTTAGTGGATCCGTGACCATATTCTAACCTCATCAGATCAACGGAGAAGCTCCCATTT
>NC_064877.1:1050000-1052500 GCF_943734665.1 Anopheles aquasalis | reverse complement strand
ACACCAGAGGGTAGCAAGTTCGGCATGCTGTTCGAGTCCTACAACGTCTCGATGATCGGAAAGATCCTCGGTCATGTCAGCTGGTGAGCCTGAAGACCTAGGGATGGTCTTGACCCAGAGGAAGAGGCCTACACGGTGCGCTCAAGGGTCACAGGCGGGCGTGGCATGGAATTTGCGTAACCGCGTGGACGGAAGTCCCTCATTTGTCTGTGGCCACACCGAACTGATCTTGTAACCGATTTTCGTCCTCACAACAATGGAAGGACCATGAAAGAGGCTCCCAAAAACCCAGTGACCGAGTGTGATCCTTACCCAAGACACTGACATTTGACATACGACACAGAAGCACAGGACGTGCTTGAAATGTGAAACAATGAATGATAAGTATTGTGGCAGCATGCCATGATGGACGCACGGCCTGGGAATGGCGAGCACTCGAGAAGCCTCACAAACCGATCCCAACCCGTGTCTCTGTTCTGAAACTACTCTCTCCCATGTGCGCTCACTCGATCTCGATCGCCCGATGGTGGTGATACGGAAATGATAGATTTATGGTGAATATCATGATAAATTGGGAGCCACCGGAGATTTATTTGTTTCTTTTTGCTCCGCCAACGAAACCACACGGTTCGGACGGCCGTTCGTCTGACAAAATGAGGCAAAAATTAGTTTCGAGTGAGGCGAGCGAAGGCAATGAAGCAGCAAACGGCGACAGGTTGTACATGGGAATTGAGCAATAAATTCAAAAGGTAGATCCTTTCCGGGGCACTGTTGCATGGTAGCTAGTAGGAGTCGACGTAGATCGGTATCAATATTGGCTTGTCATCAACAGAACCACCTCGGTTGTCGATCAGGCAACGGGCGGTGGAAGCTGATATTGATCTTAATAACATTTCGGAGACATTTATTGGGAAGCCCTGTGAATGAAGCAGTTTGAATGAGCTGCTGAGGTCCTGCATTTAGACATAAATTTTGAAAGATCCTTATGCATTGAACATAAGAACTAGAATTATGCTGTAAAGTATTTATAACCGCAGTAGCTAAAGAGAAAAATATTCAAAACGGAATAATCTTTCGCTGATTTTCGTCCCATCAAAAATCCACCATAAAGGCCTCAAGCTATTCTGTGGGCTCGCGTACACGATAAAGATCAAGTCAATTTGGTTAATAGGATTAACATACATTGTGTATCAGTGCAATGATGAAGCATCCTTTTACACGAAGCTACGGAAATGGCTAATAAGGCTTTGCGGCTGCTTTCGTCGAGGATGCATGATTGCCTGATTGTACGAGAGAGAAATGGAGCATAAGCGTGGCGCAATTTGTTTGACCGAGGAGGTTCCGTTTGAACGCCTCAGGCGAAGATCTCATTTCTTCAACATAACTCATAAGCAACCGATTGGTTCCCTAAGGGAAGGGATCAAACATTTGTCGGAGCCAGAGTTATGAAATTGTTCACACATTACGCTGCTGCTGCTGCTGCAACTGACGTAGGGTGCACCTTTCGCAATCATTTCTCTTTGTGGCCTGGAATGGGGGCCGTGCTAATTAAGCACACGGCAGTTTATAATTGAGTTGTCAAAATATTTCATGCCCTTTTGATCAGGCCGGACGTGCATCTGCGTTGCAATTCTGTAAAAGGCGATACAGCTTGCTTGATGTGACCCTCGAAAAGGGAAACATCTTGCCAGCAGTGTGTGGCGAAGATAGAGAGACTGAGTGAGAGAGAGAATTCTGTACAAAAATGGTGGCACAAACTCATCAAAAAGGCTTCTGCCTCGGTGTCCTAACGATTCTTTGGGAAATCTTGGAAAGAACGGGCTACCGACCGAAAAGGATTGATAGCGAATATGGTAGCGGATGTGGCGCTGGCACCGAAAACCCGCTGCCAATTGAAGTGGTTGAGCATGAAAGTGTAAAGAATGAAGCAACTACAAAGGGGTTCTCGTTTGATTAATTTCCCTCATTATTCCGCGACTCACAACAGCACACACGTCGCACAGCTACGCACGATCCGGCTGAAGTTGATGTATGTGCTCATAACGAATGTTAATTCCGTTTCGGTGTCCGCAAGCCTGCACCGAGAAGATGCTTCCGAATGCCGATCTCGAAGGGTGCGACCAATACGGCCCGACACACTTGCCGGTACTTGAGGTAAAAGTAACCAAAAGGACCCGAGGCGTTTGTCAATTTTGCTCCTTACCCCGCTTTGCACAACACTTTAGCGGACGTGTCATCACGTATGAGAAGTGAGCTTGATATCTGGCCTCAGTGATAGATGGATTTCGCTCCAGGCCTTTCCGTTCTGGAATACGCAGCAGGTGTCCCCAACGCGAGGACGTGGCGTAAATTTTACTTTCAATCTTCTTCGCCTTTCCAACGAACGAACGAACGATCGCCAACGATTCCTCGAGGTGCAGACGTTCCGTGTGAGTAAATCATCCCCGTCGCGATCGCGGTGTTGTCACGCAGGTTGTGCCAGTGTTGAAACATGGCATCC
>NC_064877.1:1010000-1022500 GCF_943734665.1 Anopheles aquasalis | reverse complement strand
GTCAACGGGCTACCACTTCGGTGGACATCTTTTCCCTGGGCTGTGTATTTTATTACGTGCTTTCCGATGGTTTCCATCCGTTTGGAGACAATCTTAAGCGACAGGCAAACATCTTGTCCAACGAGTTCGATCTCAGCATGTTGCGGCGCGAAAACCCACTACCGGACAGTCGTACCATTCTGGCGGAGGAGATCGTACGGGACATGATACAGTGTGATGCCGCCAAGCGTCCTTCAGCACGTGCCATTGCCAAGCATCCGCTGTTCTGGGGCAATGAGCGAGTGCTCGCTTTTCTACAGGATGTAAGCGATCGAGTGGAAAAGTCTGAGATAGGCGCTGAACCATTGCGCTCATTGGAGAAAAATGCTCGCTTTGTCGTGCGCGATGACTGGAGCCGGCACCTGGATGCGGAGATCACGGCCGATCTGCGCAAGTTCCGCGGCTATCAGGGCTACAGCGTACGCGATCTATTGCGTGCGTTGCGAAACAAGGTACGTTGCAATGCAGCATCAATTAGTCAACTGCAGGGCGCGGTGCTAACTAACGATCAACGATCTTATTTTCCCATTTACAGAAACATCATTATCACGAGCTGTCACCGGAAATGCAACGTGCTCTAGGAACGATTCCGCACGAGTTTACCGAGTACTGGATCAGCCGGTTTCCGCGTCTTCTTTCGCACAGTTATCACGCGCTGGCAGATAACTCGCGGGAACCCATTTTCCGGCATTACTACAACGGCGATGAGGATGATCATAGTAACCCACGAGGGGCAGCGAGTCACGCCGGTTACAAGTTCACCAAACCGGCCTACTTCTCTCGAGATGATAATGACAACTACGATCTGATGCGTTACTATGAGCTAGCACAAGCGACCAAGAATAACACAAAGAGTCCCAAGCGACGTATTGGTGCGGATAGTGTTGGGCAAGATGCGAGCAAACCGACGACAGCAACGGGCTACAGTAAACGGGGAACGTACAATTTTGGTAAAACCGGACAATCGTCCGGTGGTTTCATCACAAGGCAGCCTCCCAAGGATGCTAACGAGGCAGTTGGTAGTGCGTTGGAAGAGAATCGATTGCCATCAGTGGCAGAGGGAGCCGCTGATCCGGATAATGGTGTGATTCAACGGAGAAGGTATGAGGCTCCACGTGGCAACGGAGTCGCTACTACAACTACTAACGCCAACGCTACTGCTACTAATCAAAACAACACCGTCCGACGACGTGAAGCGGCACAAGCAAAAGTCACGTGGAATTTAGATTGTATCGCCACGCCGAAAGAATAATCGAGGATCTTCTACGATTTAAGTTTTACTTTCACTCCAATGCTACATCATCAAAAGTGCAATGATTTACTTTTTCTTGTAACTATTTTAAGAGAAAGCCTACACTTTTTTGTTGCATCAGTTGCAATTCGTCCTTTCGATTTAATTTGAGCGATCTTTCACGATCTTGTTTGATAGTACTTTACTTTACATGTTTTGTTTAGTCTCTCTCCCTCTCTGTTACCGCTTACGATTGAAAACGATGTTGCAACAATCATGTGCAGTGCGGTTTCAGACGTAAACCATCTTACTATTCTAATTTACAACGCACCAAACTTGCTTGAAATCATTCCTTAGAATAATTTGCGATTAATTAACGATTCTCGCTTACGCAGGCTTTACGATCACCAACAGCGCATATCGAACGGCGGATGGGTGGCACACCTATAGTGCCACAACCCCTGAACAATGCTAAACAAAAAACTTATAACCAATTTACGACTATGTCTGTGATAACGTGGTTAATGTTTAAGTCGAGCGCATTTAACCGTATAAAGGGGAGTTCGAAATTTGCCAGAGAGAAGAATGAAATGGCAACGAGTGTGTCACCATGGGTGGTACCGGGTTGCATAAGGGGACGATGCGCACAGCTGCACCACTTGACCACCCTGCTGCTAGTGATTAGAATGTTTAGATAGTACGATTCACAGTAAGACCAATAGTAGAGAGAATAAGCGAGGGAATGTTAGTAAGCAGGGGCATAGTTGTGTACCGAGGACCAACAGTTTCACTCGCCCATGCTCGAGGCTGGATTGTGGGTATTTGTGCGTACATGAACGGACCTTTTTGTACAGCTAGCTTTAGACAATTTTATGTTAAATAAAATGGTTTATAAACTACTTCGATTATGTGCCAGAGCCAGCGATGGTTCGAAAGAACACTGTTTCTTTGAACTCCCCCCCGAGAGTGTGCCGCGGAATTTCTCTTTTTTGCTTGATTTATCTTCGGCTTGATGGATTCTCGACTCCAGTAGATAAATGTACACCGGATTCTGGATAAATTCTAGACCCGATTGCTTTTTCTTTTTTTTTAATGTTTCGTGGTGTGCATGCGGCCGAGAGTCGCGCCTCGGTGTGTAAGTTACAACCGCGGCTTTGAGAGCGTGGCGGCTCGAGCGTGTTTGACGTTTGACGACTCGTGGAGAAGGCTCTTTAATTTAATCTCTGGCTGAATCAAAGGGTTGAGAAACAGCGATTCGCTGGAGATTGGTGCTGCACGTTCTCTTAAACACTCACTCCCATCCGTCGCGGTAGCAACACGTGTTTTCGCGGTCTCCATTTGCTCACGGTGAAAATGCCTAACGAAGCGAAATTACAACAGTTGGCGCTGAAGTTGTTCGAGATCGATGCCTTTAAATTCGGTGACTTTAAGATGAAGGTTGGCATCAACTCGCCGGTCTACTTTGATCTGCGGGTCATCGTGAGCCACCCGGATGTAATGGTAAGTGTTGCGAACCGGACGCCCCGAGTGCCGTATTATCGTGCGTCTTTTTAACGTAGGACACTCTGACCGATCTGTTGAACGAGTTTATTGCCGACAAGAAGCTCAGCCAGGCGGGCGGCCACTTGTGCGGTGTTCCCTATACGGCACTGCCCCTTGCCACGCTCGTTTCAATTAAGGGCAATAAACCGATGCTGATACGGCGCAAGGAAGCGAAAAAGTACGGCACCAAAAAACTGATCGAAGGCAAGTTCAATGCCGATGACACGTGCCTCATCATCGAGGATGTGGTCACCTCCGGATCGAGCATCTTGGAGACGGTTGAGGATCTACGATCGGAAGGTAAGTGGGCCGGAAGAGGCCGCAAACGCACGTAACTTATCTCATATCTTTTACGTACCCTTCATTCCATCGCAGGTCTGGTGGTAACGGATGCGATTGTGGTGGTCGATCGCGAACAGGGAGGAGCCAAGAACACGGAGGAACGCGGTGTCCGGATGCATTCGCTGTACACCCTGTCCTATCTGCTGAAGGTGCTGCTGGAAGCCAAGCGTATCGAGGAGAGTACGGTGAAGGCAGTGGCCAAGTACATTGAGGCTTGCCAGATCCGAAGCGATGGTTCGTTCATGCACGGCAATGGAACGAAGGTGGTGAACGAGCTGACCCGGGTCGGTATGACATTCGAGGCGCGAGCCGATCTCGCCAAGTGTCCGCTAGCGAAGGATCTGTTCAAGCTGATTGCCACCAAGAAGACAACGCTCTGCCTTGCTGCCGATCTGACCACCAGCGAGGAAATCCTGAACATTGCCGAGGCGGCAGGACCTTACATTTGCATCCTGAAAACGCACGTGGACATTGTGAGTGACTTTAGCGACCAGTTCGTACGCTCGCTGCAATCGCTGGCCAAGAAGCACAACTTTCTGCTGCTGGAAGATCGCAAATTTGCCGACATTGGAAACACGGTAGCACAACAGTACGGTGGTGGGCTGTACCGAATCGCCGACTGGGCCGATCTGGTGACCGTCCATTCGCTTCCTGGACAGGGCATACTGAAGGGCCTGAAGGCGACCATTAGCGACAAACCGGCTACACTACGCGGTGTTTTTCTGCTCGCGGAAATGAGCACTCAAGGTGCGCTGACCGATGAGAAGTATGCGACGGCCACAATGAAAATTGCCACCGAAATGGAGTCGGACTTTGTGGCTGGCATCGTTTGCCAGGGCAAGGATGTGGTGGCATCGCCCGGATTGCTACAGTTGACACCGGGTGTGAAGCTGGAGGAAGGTGTCGATACCATGGGTCAACTGTACGATAGCCCGGAACGTGTGGTCAAGGAACGTGGTGCAGACATTTGTGTCGTTGGCCGGGGTATTCTGAACTCGAAAACACCGTCGGAAATGGCCCGTGTCTACCGTGATCGGCTGTGGGAAGCCTATCTGGAGCGTGTTTCCGGCGAGAAGAATGGTTCTGAAAAGAATTGATAAACAGTATAATCATTGAGCGTTGGATATGGTTCAATCGACACGCAAAAAACCCCCCGACGAAACATCATGGTGATCGAAAATGTAATTTAGATTTCAAAACGTTCCACACTTCAGAAGACAAAAGGGATCTGACAAAAGTGAATTATTCTTGTATGGCAGCAGAACAGATTTGTTGTAAAGAAAATATACTTTTATTGAAAAGAGAAAGTCTCGAAAGCATCATATATGTTTTACATAACATAACTCACTTAAACGAAGATCCTCCGGTGCCTACTCGATCGTTAGTTTGTCGATTACTAAATACTATTTTCTCTTTAATGATTCATGCTAACTATTGTAATTTTCTTTAGATGTAAGATGCAAGTTATTTAGCATCCATTATTCCACATACTTTCCATTAATTCAGTGACTTATTACAAGGTTCAGCAGGAACAATCATGTTTGCTGTTTATCGGGTCCGTTGGTTCGTAAATCAACTTGGCATTCATTCAAAGTTTTTCTAAAACTATGTGTCTATAGTTGTAAAATAACTGTGAAATCTATCGTCGCTATTACGGGATCTACGATTCATTGGTGTGACTGGCAGGAGTTGCTTGGTTTGCCCTATCCATGGTCAACTGCCGTAGCACACCCTTTTGGGCAATATTGAGCAGCTCCATTTGCGTCTCGTAAAACAGCAAATCGTCCTTAATGCAGGCCATCTGTGAGGCGATGAAATTCCCGGTTGCCTTGTACCGTTCGTTGGCCATGAACACCTCGGTATAGAAGTTGCTGTTAACCGTTTCGTTCTGCGCGGGTTGTTGCTTCACCATGGGCAGAGAGATGATGGTGCCAACGCTGTTGCTTTCCGTATTGTCCACTTGCTGGTCTAGCGTCTGGGCAGATTGTGAGGCTTCTTCTTGGTACCTGTAAGACGTCGATCCAATGCTGCTCCGCGTTTTCATTCTTTGCTTCAACATCGACGCATTCGCAGCGACCGGTTTCAATTCGAGCGTTTTAACATTCTTCACATCCTCGATGGCATTAATCTCATAATGCACCTCGCCTTCGTATTCCTGATCCATCGATTGATCGTACTCCACTTCGCTTTCGTTCAATCCCTTCCGGATGATCGAGACGTTGAACGAGTTGCTGTCCCCCTCCTGTTTCCAAGAGCTATCCGAATCGATCGGACTGGACGACCGGTGCTTGATGTGTTGCTGAAGGAAACTCAATCCCTTGAACCACCAGGCCGTCGGTGAGTAGGATTTGCCTTGCGTCGATGAGCGTCGCACCTTCGAGATCTCCTGGCCAAACTGGGTGCGGAGGGTTTGAATCTTGCGGAGCACGTCCGCCGAAGATGTCCCCGGCCGCTCATCCTGCACTGCATCCACAAGTATGTGAAGGGCCTCGTTCCGACTTCCCTTGTTGTAGTACCGAGGGTGGCGCATATTGTAGAGAACGGGCAGTTTACGATACTCCTCAATCAACCGCTCGGTCGCTTCCCGCTTCCAATCAGAGCTCGCCATGGTTTTTACTGTTGCCTGCTTGCGATGTCGATTTCGATTTCCCGAGCAAATTGTAGACGAGCGTTCAATTTCGCGAAAAACTCACTTGTGGACAAAATTGTTCCGTAAAATTCACTTGCGGACAAAATTGTGATCAACATCGAAACCAAGCCAAGCACGCACGCACGCAACCTTCAGGAAATCGGACAGAGGCGTCAAAATCTTGGAACAAGGAACAGACACACGTTCGCGGAACAGACACACGTACCTTGTGTTTTTTTTACTCTTGCAGCATAAACTCTACTCCAGCAGCCTTTAAACAATGATTTTCTGCTGCGTTTTTCCGAAGTTTTCCCTTGATTTGGGATAGAAATTGCGTCCTTTACACGCAGGAATTAGTTTTGTGGGCTTCACCTGTTTCCTCAATACAAAATACCAAATTAGATTCGAGACAAACCAGCAGTGCTGCCGTGTGGTAAGAACTTCCAAATTGGCCCGATTTTTGCAGGCCAGCATCGTCCTGGAATTGTTGGCTACCTACTAGAGAAAAAGGTGGTTTGTTAGGTAGTACATCTGCCTCTACCTCTCCCCGCTGAGGTAGCTAAAATTTCCTATTATTTATTTCTAATATTTCGTTTTAACTTTTTTCAGAGACCGTGCCAGGAAGTGTTCTACTCTTGCGACGCTGGTGCTGTCCCTTTCTCTCAGATTGAATTTCCGCGTAACTGTCGACGAATTACCCGTTTTGTTTGAGGTAAATTTTATGTTCATAATCATAATTTGATGGTGTTTTGTAGGTATTTTTGCTCGAACCCTTTTACTCTTTCTTATGCTTGATTGGCACAAGTACTGCGGGTCTATCAAAGCAGCGCTGGGAGCTATCAAAGCAGGCATTACCCACGTGTGGCTGATTAGTACTGTAGTATTACAATCACAACTTAGTTTCCTTGATGCTGAGGCGACCGTGACTAACATTAATGTGAGTAATGCCATCACGAGATTATTCCTCTGAATCGCTACATTAGTCATGCTCATATGTCGTCATAACACGGCTCTACCACTAACGAACGATGCTATTGACGGGCTTGCATCTTGTGTTTATGATGCTTAACCATTCTGCTTATCTCATGACCGAAGAGCCTCACCTTGATTATCCGCTAACCCTTTTGCACTCCGTACTAAGATTAAATGCGAGGCTCCGCCAATTCCCAAAATCTTATCTTCGTCTCAAATCCCCGCAAAAGCCACCGGTTTTCATCGGAGATCAGCCGATGCCAGGAGGTTCTTATTTTCATTAAAAATGATATGAAAACACACCAATCTTGCACAAACTTTTGTTGTTTGAATATGTTTAAATCGTCGTAAACCAACGTCTTTCCCCTCTGAGCTAACTGTAGAAGCGTTTGGTGTTCTGGAATAGCGATGGACCGGTTTCGGAGGGGGCCTCCTCCATTACAGCCCCATGCGCAGCTGCGGCCACGACAATCTTGCTCTAAAAGCAAACTCAATCGCGCGGTGGTGGCAGTGTAGTACTCAGTGTCGTCGAGAGCGGTTCCAAAGTACGTGTCGGTCTTTCGCTTATCTGTGGTTTGTTTTACTTTAGTTAGCAAACTCGTAGCAGTTGCATAGTGATTGTCTTATTTAAGTAAAGCTGTGGATGGTTAGGAACTGTTATGAAAACGTATTATGAAATCGGCCTTGAGCCGTGCCATCGTTAACAATTTTGTATGGAGAGGACGGCTTGGCGATGTCCAATTTGGTGTAGCGCGACTCTTGCAGTGAAATCCGACTACCAAGTTGTGGCGATGCGTGGAAGAAGAAGTGATTTTTTTGGCTAATGGACATTCGCGACCGGTCCGAGGTCATCGCGTCCGCATTGAAGTGGAACGGACGGTGCAAAAGGAAGATAGAATGATGCAGCAGCAGCAGCAGGGGCAGCAGGGGCAGAGAGATCGTATAACGAATTCCACTCCATTCTGGGAGGAAGAATGAAATCTTCGTTTCTCGTTGAATTTCTTGCTGCCGATGCTGTTCGCGATCATCAGCAAGAGCACCGATCTCGCGAGCGCGTAAAGTGCTAAAAGAAATTTGTGGCCAACGCCTGCTGCTCTCGTGGCACCAGAAACATTCGGTGAAATTTCACGGCTACCGGCTAAATTTAACGATGAGTTGTTGTTGCTGCTGCAAGTATCCAAGTTGGCTTTTCCCACTTGCCACCCAAGCGATCGCTTGCGTTTGATTTCCCTGCTTCGGTGATGCATTCGAAGGGAACCGGAAACGGGTGTTGTTTTGTGGTCACGAAGTTGCCACACGTGACCGGAGAAATCTTGGAGTAAAAGTTTGAACGGCCTATCGAGGTGACTCGGTCCCTTGGTCAGGCGTTTTAGGCACTCCATGGCCGTTAAATTTGAGACCTTGCTGCTGGAATTTTGTACACATGTTGTGAAGGGAGCTTGAGTAGGAAAATACACCCTACCGTAGTTTATTATTAGATGGTTTACGTTTTTACGATTGTTAGTACAACCTCGTATAGCACTGAGTCCCGTGGTTGGGTCGGATCATGCCATTGGTGTAGGTGCCAATGTGTTCAATTAACACTCTACGAATACTTTTGCAGCTTCACGGTTTGGCCTACCAGCATGACATCATTCGAGAACGCGAATATCAGCTTCCCAATATTCTTTACTCAGATAGAATGTGTGATTCAATCGATTGGTTCTAGAACGATGATTGGAACGTTCTACGAATTGTTTGGTTTCGTACGACTGCTCATCGAAGCTCATCCAATATCGAGGTCATAGGAAATCATTTAATAGACAGAGTCATTAGCAGACTCCTAGGCACTCCCGGTGCGTTTCCATTAGTTGAGCATTTCAATAAATTTCTTTTGATTGGCAACACCTTGCTGTTCACCAAACCAGGCACTTAGCATAATTCCAAACGGTATACAGTTGCGCCACACCAAAAACAGTCTGTATGTGTCATCAACCGCGAATGAATAGTTTAACATTCTACGTGCAGCTCATAAAGGGTTGACGCTGCAATCGGTTTAGTTACTCAAACTCGCCGCTCACGTTTTACGGTAGACAGGAAATTTATGCGTTGGGGAATTTTCACGTGTGACTCTGTATAGAGTAGAGATTGCCTAGGCTCACGTGGAACGAGTTCAGATCCCAATCTCTAGCGTTTCAAATGTACTGTTCATACAATGCACCATACGGAGCATTAGAGCGTTAAACCGGGCGTGCAGGTGACCCTCGTTATCTGAATTGGTTCCAAAACTGTTTTTTTTTTGTGTGGATGCCGGCTCGCGTATATTTTTATGTCATGGATGGCATATTTCTCTGCCGGAATGAATCCGTCGGCGTGAGGCGCGTGCAATAGTAGGCCGGGTGAAAGTAAAGAGAAACTTTTCACTTGACACCCCAAAGAACAGTAGGCTGAAAAACGGTTTTACAGGGTGCAGTATGGCTTGGTGATTGTCGGGCGAAATAGGAAATTTTATTTGTTTTCAGTAGATTTTTTACTTATTTTAACAATTTTCTTCTCTTACGTTTACTTACAGAGCCTTTAGTGCCTCATCACTACTAGTAAAGAAGTACCTTCGTCGTACAAGCAAGTGGTTAAAATGAGTTCATCGCAGTATTATCCATTCCAAGTGAGTAGCATGCAGTGGCGCCCTTTGAGGGCGAGGGGGTGTATCGTAATGTTAGTCAGTATACTAGTCCGACCACACAAACACACGTCATACAGCATCTAGAAGCAAAAAAATACACCATGAAACAGCTTGTAGTCGAATGAAAACAACGTCTGTATCGCGGGATGGCGAGGACAGTTGAGTAAAGATCGATGTAAACTACGTAGGTGGCATGCACACCACACACGCCACGCTAGAACACACAATTATACCGATTGTTTTTGCAACTGCAAGGCATTCCTCACGGTACAGAGCAGTCTGGCACGTCTCTCAATTGGAATGACTAACGCAATCAGCAGTAATCGACTGCTGAGATGATTGCATGATGAGTGTATCTCTCAACCATAGTAGTCCATGTAGGTAACACGTTGGACCAGGCATGCCATTGTATTTTGCCATCGTATTGATCCCAGTCGCCATTCTGTCGATCAAACCCAATTGGTAACAGATAACAGTGCATTGAACAGCCAATAACGTTATGTCACTGATAAGAGACTTCTTCACCCTTATGCAACTTGATAAGAATAACTCGCGATTAAATCGGCGATCGGCAGTTTTTAAACACTGAATGATTTAATCAAACGCATTTTCATTGTTACCGCCAAGAGTGGCCTCTAACTTCAGGAAATATCTACTTAAGAGAATCGTTCGCGGCACAGTCATGCGTTGCCTTGACACGATAGTTCCCAAAGCATGACATCATAGTGGCGTGCTCGCCGTGTGTTGAAGACCAACCCACTACGCGATGTTTCCCACACAGACACTAGCCGTTGCCGCGAACCCGCACACTAACTGTGGATAAATGAGCGACGCTGAAAGAAGATGATGGCGGTAAAGCGGAAACGCATAAAATCTCGCATCTCCCTCACACCCAATCCCATCCCATGATTCAACACGGAAATTGGAGGCTTGCCAAAGGCAGAAAAAATAAGAAGCTGGAGGAGAATCGGGGAGGTCGTCATGCTACATCAAAGGGCCATCCGTTGGCGCCTTCTCGTTTGTCTAGTCAGCAAGGCGCCAAGGCTGTTAGTATTCCGTGCTGCTACTACTGATAACCCATCCCACGCAGTCTGTTTCTTTGAAAGTGAAAGCCAACAGAGAATTCCAATGTGTCGTAAAAAAAGACATACCGATCATTGATAACAACGCAAAAACTATCATCACAGATAGCAAAAGCGGAATTCCTAGGCCGTTCTACGCTTCCCTAAATCACGCTAACCGTGATCATGCATCGGAACTCAACGGCATTGAAATGTCAGCATGTCGATTCTCATTTGCACCACCCTGAACCACTCTCGTTAAGGTTTCCGTGTCACCTCATTGACAGTGATGCCTTTTCGAACTTCCGCGAGTTTCACTAAAACAAAAAAACCGCCATAGCCTCTGCCGAGTTCGCGGTTACGCGGTTTTATCGATTACTTTCGCCTAGCTCAAAGCGAAGGTAAAAGCCACGATGGTTCATCACATCGCCTACACCACCTCATTCCACAAACACCGTTTTTTTTGATAAAAATGTAATGGACAACGTGGGTGGGTAGGGAATAATCGATATAGAAAACACACCCTCTCGCATGGTCGCTCTTATCGTACGCATGTTCCCGAACGGGTCCGGCGGACGGTTCATTACGAATGTGAGAATAAAGCTTTTGGCCTAAATTAGTAACAATTACAATATTGTGTATGCCATAGGGAGATGTAGTAATGGGGAATGCGTAGTACTATGCCATAGAGTTGATAACAATGGAATGAACAATAATTGGACCAACCCTTAGGAATAGCAGCCCTTCCTTTACTGGTGGGCCATAATTGAGGAGACCCCGGACAATCCTACCTCAGTCCATTACCGATATTAGATACCGAAGGATCTTCATGGTTCTACTCCTAGTGAATGCCAATCGTTGTGAATGTTCATCAATGGTATTTCGAGCGTAGCTTTCTTGTTTGCCCCGTAGCACTGAGAATAAGGTGGCCGGGTGGTCGAGTTATAACAAAGCCTTTCAATTTTCCTCCTTAATCGGTAATTCGCATCGGTGGCACATCGGCGGTTGATCGGCGGATGCTTTAGCAAAACTCTCTCAATAGCTCATGCTATCAGCTGGTTCAAAGGACACGCGTCATGCTGCGTGGTCCACGACACCGAGGTTCCGATGGCTGTATGTACGATCAGTTCGATTCCATCGGCAACATATCTGCTTCCTCATCCGACGAGGATGAAGAGGAAGAGCAAGAAGAACCACGAAATAAGTGCATTGTGGTACCGGTGAGTTGCGTGCGAACGGAACACGAAACGAAATGGAAATGAGCGAAGCGTGATGGGAAAATTTGGAGCAGGGATGACGTGCAAAAATGGATCAACAAACGCGCGGGTTGTTTCCAGAGTTTCCAAGTTGTAACGGTTTTTTTTTTGGTTCATTTACAGTGCACGCCGACCGTCTACCCGGCGGATCCGTTCGATGCCAACGAAGATGCGGCTACGCTGCGTACCGCCATGAAGGGTTTCGGTACGGACGAGAAGGCCATCATCGAGGTGCTGGCCCGCCGTGGTATCGTGCAGCGGCTCGAGATTTCCCAGGCATTCAAGACGTCCTTCGGTAAGGATCTGATCAGTGACTTGAAGTCGGAGCTGGGCGGCAAGTTCGAGGATGTCATCCTGGCGCTGATGACCCCGCTGCCGCAGTTCTACGCCAAGGAGCTGCATGATGCCATTTCCGGCATCGGCACGGATGAGGAAGCGATCATCGAGATCCTGTGCACGCTCTCCAACTACGGTATCCGCACCATCGCCGAGTTCTACGAGCAGATGTACAATGTATCGCTCGAATCTGACCTGAAAGGCGACACCAGCGGTGCCTTCAAGCGGCTCTGCGTGTCTCTGGTTCAGGGTAATCGCGATGAGAACAATGTAAGCATTAGTGTACGCTACTTATGCCTAGCGTGTGACTGACGAAAGCTTTCCAATTCCGCAGGGCGTTGATGAGGGAGCCGCGGCTGCTGATGCCCAGGCTCTGTACGAAGCCGGCGAAGGCCAGTGGGGTACGGATGAGTCGATCTTCAACCAGATT
>NC_064877.1:997500-1005000 GCF_943734665.1 Anopheles aquasalis | reverse complement strand
AACTGAACTCGTTGGGAAGCAAGGGGATCGAACACCACCGGAGGATTAATCTAATTATTACACAAAGCCACTCATTTTGTGAGGAAATTAAAGTCAATAAAAGTAAAATATACCTTCCTTTGGAAGGAAGATTGCAGAAAGGTCTGGTTAACCGCAACACTGCAACTCCTATCATGCTCACGCTCTGTCAAGAAAAAAAACCGCACAAACTCCAAAGGTAATTCAAAAATGTAAAGTCAATTCAAGGTATGCGTTAAAAAGGCGCCTCTGTCTCAGGCAGTCTCTTCTTCCTCGGGGTTGTACTGTTCGTCAGGATCAGCATAAACGCCTTCACTCGCTGGTGGCGCAGCTGTAGTCGAGGTGGTGATCGGCTTCGAGATGGCCGCATTCGGATCGATCCGTTCATACAGCTTCACGTACTGGCCCACCCGTTCGGTAGGATAATCCGTATGAAAGAATGATGCCTTCTCTTGGTAGATCGACAGGAAGTTGGCAATCGCTGGTTCAAGCACATCAAATGCCACGAGATGTGTCGGAAGGGCACTGAGTGGATGCACGGGAAGATTTTTGCGAATCCATCCCATTGGATTTGCATAGAACTGATCTGCTTCGTCAATGTAGTTCTCCTGTTCCTGCAGGTTCGGTTCGCAACGTAGGAAACGCATCGTCACATTCTGATGCACGTGGCTGTAGAACGGTGTCGAATGGCAAGGCATCAGAAATAGAATCTTGGCCGGATTGTTGAACTCATCCCGATAATCCTTCGTCGCTGAGCTAAGGTGTGCGACAACATCGACGGTACCACGCTGATGAACGGATCCAATATAACCGGCCAACAATCCGTTTACGGTCAGTATGAGCAATGCTACGAACCAGATGCTTATGCTGCAAATGCGGAAAGGAAAGTGGTCGGTCAATACATTACTCACAATCATAAAACTGATAGTGACATTAGCATTACCTGGATGCTTTGCGGCTCCAGCGGGCAAGATAATCGGCAGTAAGGTACAGGCACAGAGGAAGCACGGGCAGCAGGAAACGGAATTCCTTGTGTGCCAGCACGGAATACACGGCGACCGTGAAGAGTATCGATGATAACAGTAAGAAACGCTCTTTGTACACCTGTCGATGGCGTACCGTTTCAAAAGAAGCGACCAGGAATGGCAAGATCGTGATCCCTAGCAGCATCGGTAGACCGGCCGATAGATACCAATACCAGGGATGCTCACCGTAGAAGCTACCAATTCCTCTCAATACATTGTATTGCAGGAACTCGTACGGTGTTACGATGAAAGAGCCGTGGAAGTAGCTGTCTACTGCGATGCTAAGCCCACCAGTCAGTACACCGATCAGTAGGTACCGCTTCAGCAGCAACTCCCACGTTGGGTGGGATGACTTTTTAATGTGGTACAGACACAGCGGAACCCAGGGGATGACGGAGGTCGGTCGTACGAAGAACGAAAGCGCCACCGGCCACAGGAAGCTCGTGCTTTCGGAAGTCCACGGGAACAGACTTAGCGCAATCATCGTTAGAGATGTTTCCACGGTGTTGGCCAAGGTACGCGAACCAACGTAGAACCAGCACCATGATGAGGCAAGCAGGAACACGGACCATTTGCTCTTGTTGGACCAAACGTAGAACCGGTAGTCGGCGTATGCACTGAACAGCGCTTGCAGAATGCGCGGCAAGATGGTCAGCAGATCGACGGTATCGAGGCTGAGGATGGCGAGCACTTTGTACAGTCCGGCAATGAGCGCCGGGTAGAGGTAACTTCTAATACCGGCAGTCCATTCCCACGTCAGGTGCCCATAGCTGGAAGCATGAAGCGGCAACATTAACTGCGGATCACGCGCAGGGCAGTGGCGCGCAACGCGGACGCCTTCGGAAAACGGACTTACCCAAAAGCCAAACGGTGGGCCACTTCCAAGCTTTGCCAATACTCATCCGGAACAAAAAAGGTCGTCACGAGGAACACCGATGCAATTCGTAACGCCAAAAAGAACCAAAACACTCCGTGGGCCATTTTTCTAAAAGCAGCGCTGGCCTTCTTTTTGAGGAATTTCAGGATCCACCGCCGAACCACGCGCGAGCTCGGCTATTTTTTTGGATGTCACGCACACAAACAAACGAGGTAAAAAAGGGGAAAATTCCTTTTATTTTCTCACCTTTTCCGCGCCGGCAAAGAGCGTTTACGAAAAGATAAGGCACCACTGGTGCACGCACGTGTTCGGTGTTACTTTCTCAACCCCCCCGAACGATTCTTGACCCCCCGCAGGGGATTCCGCAGCTCCAGAACGTTTTTCCCTTTTCCCGGCGTTTCCACGGCGCCACCGAAAACCAAAAAAAACCGTTTGTTTTGCGAGAATGATGACGTAACCGACTGCTCGAACCAACTCAACTGCTCGAATTGGCGAAACGTCGAGCAGTTTTATCGTTGTGTTGGTGATCGGCGTCCGGTGCGTTTGAGAGCAAAAATTGAAGTCGGTAATCTCGAGACAAAGCTAAAATAATAATCAGGAATAATCTAAAATAGTAATCATGACCGGAACAAATGGAGTGCAGCTGACGGAGGAGGAGACCGAGCTGTATGATCGGCAGATCCGTTTGTGGGGTCTGGATTCGCAGAAACGGTAAGCATGTCGCCTTTCCATTGGTCCCGGCAACTTTTCTAATGCGGCGTACTCCCTCGCAGACTCCGGGCCGCACGCATTTTGATCGCTGGCCTCAACGGATTGGGGGCTGAAATTGCCAAGAATGTAATTCTCGCCGGCGTGAAGGCCGTTACGCTGCTGGATCATCAAAAGGTGACCGAGGCGGACTTTTGCTCGCAGTTTCTGGTTCCACAGACGGCGCTCGGTAGCTTCCGCTCCGAGGCCTCGCTCGAGCGAGCCCAGCATCTCAATCCGATGGTGGAACTGAAGGCCGATACTGAACAACTGGCCGCCAAGCCCGACGAGTTCTTCAAAGAGTTTGATGTGGTGTGCATCATCGGAGCTCCGACGGCGGAACTGCTGCGCGTGGATAGCGTGTGCCGGGAAGCGAACGTGAAATTCTTCGCCACCGACCTGTGGGGCATGTTTGGCTACAGCTTCTCCGATCTGCAGGAGCACGAGTTCATGATGGATCTCGTCAAGTACAAAGTGATCTCCAAACCTAACGAGAAGCGTAAAACGGAAACTTACACAACGCCGGTCAAGCGCACCTTACAATACCCGGCCTACCAGGCGCTGGTCGATTTCGACTTCCGTGCCGATACCTACGCTCGCAAGCTGAAGCGCAACGGTCCGGCGCTTCCGTTGCTGCGCGTATTGCAAACATTCCGCGACCAGGAACAGCGTGATCCGGCGTACGACAAGCGAGAGGAAGATCTCACCAAGTTGCAGCAGTTGCGGGACAGTCTAGCTCCTGGCATCGTACCGGACGATGCGTTCGTCCATGTCTTTGCTCAGATTTCGCCGGTTGCGGCCATCGTAGGAGGAGCAGTAGCGCACGAGATCATCAAGGTGGTGTCACAGAAAGAGGCTCCACACAGAAACGTGTTTCTGTTCGATTACGACAAATGCTGCGGATTTGTGGAGCTGGTCGGTGCCGAATCTTAATCTTCCTCCAGGAGCGCATCCAATGTATTCTTTCTATTCGTCCCCTTCGACATTTATCATATAATTCCGAGAAATAAAAATGGAGAACTTGTATTTCGTTTGTTAGAAATGCTGTTCTAAAAGTGGCCCGTCCGCTGTTACGGTTTGGCGGAGAGTCGAACCTATTACAGAATCGTAAAGCCATGGCGATAATCCTTGGGGTTGACTTACTTTTACATCAAGATCAATTTCACGTAATGTATGGCCAACAGCGAGGTCATTGGAGTAAACCAACGATTTGCCAAGCTTGGTGGAGCACGCTAGCTCTGAGCTTAACAACTTCCTATCCTCGACAGTGATCGCTCGGAGTGCCTGTTTCAACTCTGCCTCATCGTAATCAGCGGAATCCAACACGTGGGCCACCAACTCGAGGATGGGGCAAGCGGTGCCAGGCATCTCTTCGATCATCCTGATGCCCTTCACCATTCGTTGGAACTCCTCCGGATCGAGCGAGGCCTGATGGTCCGTTCCCTTCCATGACTTATCGAGCGTAAAGTGTCGTTCCACGATCCGCGCTCCTAGAGCCACGCTGGCGATGGTTAACTGAATTCCTAGCTCGTGTCCCGAATATCCTATAGTCAGCTCGGGAAAATGCTGGCGATAGAGCGGAATCAATTGCAGCATCGTGTCTTCCGGTGGTGTGGGATATGCCGAAACACAGTGTAGTAAGGCGACATCGCATCTTTCAGCAAATATACGGCGAATCTTACAAATCTCGTCCCAACGTTGCATTCCGGTTGAAACGATTAACGGAATCGATCGCGTGGCAGCATAGCGTAGCAGCGGGACGTTGTTGGCATCGCCGGATCCAATTTTAATGAACGGAACCTTCAGCTGTTCTTCGAGTTCCCGGAATGAAAGCATATCCATAGCGGAGGCCGTGAACAGAACACCGACATCGTCCTCGGCATAGCGTTGCAGTTCTCGATAGTCTTCGAAAGAAAATTCTAGATGAGCCTTGTGTTGACCGTATGTTTTTCCCCATGAATTGCTGCCTTCGTAAGGACGAGCTAGAGCAGCCGCAGTAAATTTTGCCTCCAAGTTTGACCGCTGGAACTTTACACAATCTGCACCGCAGTCCTGCAAGGGGCATCCGGAACGAAGAGTCAGAAATTCATATCGCCAGTGGTTGTGCATCGATTTACCTTTGCTTTCCGTATCATCTGCTTAGCAATCTCGAGCGATCCTTGATGGTTTTGTCCGATCTCAGCAACCACAAACACCTTCTTGCTTTCTTCTCTTTTACCCCACATTGCTTTCTACCGTGCTGTTTATGCACACGCTAACGATACGAATTGCTACAGAAAATAACAGAACCTACTGTAAACGCTTATGTACACACCCATCCGTGGATCTTAATTGGGGACAATTTGGAATCAGAACTTTCACTTTACGTCACGCACATTCCTCAACCGATCGCATCCCCCTTTCCCTTCCCCGCCTCTCGTTTAATACAAATAGAGACCGAATACGGTCACCACACAGAAGATCGTAGAATTGCTAAACTCGCCCGTCGCATGATTATCGGTTTCCGGGTCCCATCGACAGCGGGAGACATATTTGCAGCCTGCCCCTAGCTGCTGGCCAAGCATAACTTCCACCACATGCTTGTAACACTGCATGTTGAGATCCCGCACCTTCAAGCTGATTTCATCCGCCAGCACTTTGGTGTAAATCGCGGCCAGTTCGGCGTTGTATTTCATTCCTACCGAAAAGGACAATGTTTAACGATGACCACAAGGATCCCAACTCCCTCGAGCCTTACCAGTCAGTGTCTTCGTTAGTGCGGTATTGATGATTTCGCGAACCTTTTCTGATTTGAATCGCTCACCCAAACCCGGTCGCATCAGGTAACCGGTCATGAGCGTTCCGCTGTCTTCGGCCAGCGGTTGCTGGCTACCTTCGGGCAAGGATTCCGTTTTCTCCATTCCGGGACTAACTACCATTCTGGCAAGCGAATCGTTCGGCGGCCCGCAGACACCAGAAGCTCAATCCGTTTGAGTTGGTCCTTTTTTCGTTGTTTGGTTGCTGCGTGACGGTTGGTTGGTTGCCAGGCGACGCGACGTTATCGAAACACAATCTATTTACCACTCGGTAGACGAAAGAATGGGCCCCAATTAAATGCAAAAAGTGCTAATAAATAATTATTAACGTTTACCTTAAACCTGGCCAATTTTGCCTTCGAACCAGATTCCGATGGTTTCATTACGAGACTGCTGCCGGGTCGATGTTTTTATGAACGGATATAGTGTCGCTGCTTCCTTTCCAGCCAAAAAGGACTACGCCACTGGAATCCTCGGTCTTACTGCTAGTTAAAATGCCCGAGAATGTTCCTAATTCTTCACTTTTTCTACCGAATTCTAGAGGTTATTTCCGGACCAAAAATTGCGGTTCCTCCCGCGAAAATGTAAACAAAATCTTTCTCAGTACGGTGAAGGATTTTTCTCACTCCAGGACGAGTCCGGTTCTCACCCGGAGCTATAGGAAAAGAAATGTAGAAATGCGGTTTTCTGAATGCAATTTTATATTTTCTTTCCGCTAGGCAGATGAGTAAGAAAAGGCGAAAAACAGAACGTTTCAACATAAACCATTCCCCCTCTCTTGATCGTAGTTTTGCTCCTGCCTCGCGGAACAGGTGATCTCGCACAACTCAACGGATTCGTTGGATGCTTCCGGCCGTGACATGAATCTTACATTTTAATGCCCCTCCTTTTCACGTCTCCCGAGCAATGCACGTTTGCAAATATTTTACTTAAATCTATACACGGTCCAGACACTCAACCGACCGCCCATGCGCTCACGGCATGCGCTGTGGGAGCGACCCAGCTGATTCCTAGAGACGGAACGACGGAAATTGCCACCGGCCAGCTTAGCTAAAACAAACAGGAAATTAAGGATGCACCGGAAGCGCACTTGGTTGAAATGTTGATTGAAAATACTTTTGATCCCGCCCTGACCTCGGCCTATCGCTTCTCTCCCACTTAGTGGGGCTTCTAGGATTAAAAAATAATCGGAATTCGTATTAACGGAAACAGTACGCAGTGTCCGTGATGAAGACGAAAGCAGACGGAAAAAACGGACACTTTGTTTGAAGGACCGGTACCCTGGTCGAGCGGACACAGTCGTACCGTAGAGGTAAGTAGTATCGCTTGCGCCTACCACAGTCTGCCTCAACTAGTCTATCACATTGCGGCGTAATCGAGCTGAATGTTCATCTGCCGCACACCGATCGCTTCGAAGATCATGCGCGTGTGCTGTACCACGTACTTGGGATCGACGTTCTTCGATACTTCCAGCTTGATCACACCAACGTACACATCGGTGCAGAGCGTCCAGAAGTGTGGTTCTTGGACACTGTACACGCCGGCCAATCCCGTCACTTTCTGGTAGCACGATGGAAGTAGTCGGTCCAGTGCCACTGGTTGTCGCTGCATCAACACCATCACGGACTCGCGAATCAGCGAGAGCGTACTAAGACCTATCGTTAGCGCAATAAACATACTGCAGATCGGATCCGCACGCATCCAACCGAACATTTGCATGAGTATGGCGGAGATGATGACTCCGACGGAACCGAGCGTATCGGCCAGGATGTGTAGAAAGACGCCGCGCATAATCTGCGAGTTGGTCGACACTATTTCCGAGCTGTTGTGGTGACTGTGTCCGTGGTGATCGTTGCCACCACCATGTGAGTGTCCATGATCGTTGTGATTGGACAGCAGGGAATGCGTGTCGTGGTTGTGATGATTACTGCCACCACCATGGGAATGTCCATGGCTGATGCCACCATGCGAGTGACCATGGCTACCACCGCCATGTGAGTGCCCGTGGCCACCGTGTTGGAATGCATAGATGCCGACA
>NC_064877.1:982500-995000 GCF_943734665.1 Anopheles aquasalis | reverse complement strand
CTTATGGTTAACTAAGTAATTGAATCGCTTCGAACTGCTTTATTATAAACATCCCCACACATGGCGCATTTTCAATCATCCGCACGTCTTCGTCGGCCTTCTCCGCGTCCCCCGGCACCAGCACCACCGGCGGACGGGCGACGGTAGCCCTTCTTCTGTTTCAGATGTTTCTCCTTAAAGTGCCGGACGCGGCGCGATTGCTTCAATTGTTTCTGCTTCTGCAGGCGGTTCTTCTGGCGGAACGCTTGGCTTGACTTCATGGATTTCAGTGCGTAGCGCTTCAGTTTGTGGTTTAGTTCCTTCTTGGAGCGTATACCTTCCAGGTTTAGTACCGGTCCTTTCTTTTGCTTAGGTTTCTCTTCCTTTGTGGCCGGTTTCTTTTCCTTTGCACCTTCATCGGCTTCCTCCGTTTCGACGAATGGTGTGAATTTGTGTTTGATCTTCTTTTCTCCCTCCAGTTCCATGCCCGGGACCACACCTATCCGCTTCTGGTCATCTTCGTCGTCATCTTCGCTGCTCTGTCCACTCTCCTTGTCGGTCTCATCTTGCGCCAAGGCAGCACCCCGGTTCTCTCCGATCCAGTTGTTCTCCTTCGCCAACGCGCTCGTGGATAGTTCCACAACCTTCACCGTCACATTCTCCGTATCGTACTCCTCCTCCTGCGGCTCATCTTCATCCGCATCTTTAACGAGATCGGCCAGCTCCGGGATGGGCTTTTGGGACTGGTACAGCTTGCGCATGTTTTCCTTCGCTTCCGCCCGGATTCGCTTCTTCTCCTCCTTCAGCCTTCGCTGCAGCACTCCTTGTGCTATCTTCCGTCGATGGAGCTTTCGCTTGTGGAATCCACCAAGGAATTCTCTGTACGAGAGGGAAAGAGGTTGATCAAAACGTGTCTGCACGCTGGCGGTTCTTGACTTACGCTCGTTTCTGTGGATCAAACACCAACTCCAGCTTTGGTCGCTGGAATGGCTTTTTGTTTCCTCCCTCGGATTTTCGCTTCATTTTACTGGAACTCGGTGGCTGGGCACGGGGACAAGATAAAATTTAACCGGGATTTCGGGCAACCGCCGGACCACCCACAACAAACGCGGCCGGATTGTCAAATCCGGGTTTGACAGCTGCGAGTTTTTGTTGTTGTAGTTGTTCTTCGCGGAAAAAGGGATTTCGTGCTGCGCGTAATTTATTGGATTTTACAGAAAAGAAATGTGTGATTCCGATAGCGAAGAGTTCGCTAGTGCGGACGAAGATTTTGAGGACGTGGAATCGGATGAGTCTGAGGGCCCAAAGGTTCCCTCTGCGGCCGTGCCATCGAAGCAACCTGCGGTGAAAAAGTCTGACGTGGATCAGGAAAGCGAACGTCCAGCCGTGAAGGACGATACGAAATCGAACAAGAAAGATACAAAGGCCCCTCAAGACGATGAGGAAAAACAGGAAAAACAGGAGAAAGAACGTCCGGGCGAGCTGCAAGATGAAGCAGAACCCACATCGCAGAAGGTCATTTCAGTAACGAAACCACAAGAACCACCACCGAAGGAACAACCACAGCAGGCTACGGATTCCATTCTCCCCACCGAACAACCAGTCCTAGATGATGGCGAACCGAAGGAACAGCAGAGGCCTGTGGAAGTCCCGAAGGAGGAACCAGCTGCGGCGACAGTAAAGGCTGCCACTAAACCGGATGAACCAAAGTCCGCTGAAACGAAAAGTGTAATACTGAAACCGGAAAAATCTCTCGACAAAGCAACTGACAGAGTCGACAGCGTGAAACCAAGGATACTGAAGCCACCAAAGCCACCGTTGATGTTTGAGGAATCCCGTAAAGAACCTGAAAAGCCCATAGAACCGCCGAAACCACCGAAACCCACGAAAGAACCGACTCCGGAAGCAGCACCCGCAGCCGAGGAAGGATGGGACGATTTTGATGATGATTGGGGAGACTTTACTGTGGAAAGTGGTGGAGCTAGTCAACCCAAGCCTTCTCAGCCTTCCGGAAAGCCAGAACCCCGGAATAAGGAACCGTCGGCAGGTGTTAAGACCAGTTTCCGCGATGTGGACATCGATGAGGTTGAGAGTAAGCTGAGTGACTTCATGAAACACAGGGATGATCCTCCGATCGCATCTGTATTTGATCGAGTGGCAGCAGCTGGGGATAGCGGTGGTGGTGGTGGCGCCGGTGGAGGTCAGTCTTGGGGTGGTTGGAAACCATCATGGGGTGGAGCAGCCGTTTCGTTCCTTTCTTCAGCGTCCAAATCGGTTGCTTCGATAACGACCAACATAACGCAGGTGATCGAGTCCGGTATTGGTGTGCCGAACCCGGAAGATCTGGCAAGGCGACAGGCAGAGGAGGAAGCGAAACTGCGAGCCGATGGCTATCTGCCCGAAGAGAAACCGTCGGAGGAGCGACCAAACCAAACGGAGGATCGTTTCCGGTTTGATCAACTCGTTTCGGGCGTGACGCAGATCAGTAGCAAAGTCATTACCGGTGGTCTGGACACGCTCGAGGGCATTGGCAAGAAAACGATGACCATTCTCCAGGAGAATGATCCAGGTTTGTTGAACAAACGGAAACTACTGGGGCTAACGCCGAACGATGGCGTCATTTTAAGTCAAGTGCTACGAGAAGCGAAGGCAAAGACGGAGGAACGCGAACGGAATTTGAAGCAGATCCAAAAGCATCAGTACAAGAAGAAGCTTCACTTCGAGACACTGTTCGATGATTACCACGGGTTGGTGCACCTGGAAGCGCTCGAGATGCTATCGAAGCAGGCACAGCTGAAACTCGAATCGTTGATGGCTCCTTTGACCGGGAAAGCTCTGGAAGAGCTGCAGGAGACGATGACCGAAGTGAAGGAGTTGTGTGAACTACCGGAAATAGAGTCTGAAACGGCCGATGCCGATGGCACACAAACGGTCGACGAGCTGGAACAGAAGCTTCGCGAAACGATCATCGATCTGGACCCAAGTGTTAAGGTGGATTTTGGAGAAATTCTCAAGAGTTGGAGCGACTATACGGCTTGGTTAGATGAGAACAAGCATGCTGACGGCGAAACCCGTTCGGTGCAAGACATTTTCGAGAAGGCCATGCATGCGTTGGCCCAGACAACGGCGCTCTGTGTGCTGAGGATGCACAAGCTCGCCGAAATCCTGCTCATCAGCGAACATCACAGTACGGCCACGGAGGCCGATGTGCTGGTCCAGCTAACGACAGTGTTTTGCTGGCATCTTAGCGGGGTAGCGGCACGATTCTGCACCGAACTAACCAATCACAATCAGAACAATTCACCGTCGAATGAGAGCGACGGTAGCACGCTTATCACAAACATCTTTCTTGAGGTAACATCATCCGAGCAACCAGTGCGTTCCATAGAGTGACACGTTTTTTCGGTTCCTTTCAGGGCTCCAACAGTACATTGTACATTCAGAATGCGTTCCAGTTGTTCATCCCTATCCTGCAGCTTGGCGCCGCTTAACTCCCGTTCGTGTACTCACCAAAATCCATCCTTTCTCACGGTGTCCGATATTGTTGTTAACAAACCCTTCCATTTTCCATTGTTAGCAGAGTCTATTCGTACTTTTTATTGGAAAATATATCTATATAAACAAGAAAGAAGCCACGAGAAGTATTTCAGCTGAAATGGAAACCCTCAGCGTTGAAAGCTTGCAGTACGGCCATGAAATCATCGATATCCATGGAGCGGGCACGCTTGTTACTTGCTTCCAACCGTTCTAAGATGGCTTCGACTTTCTCCTTTACATTCAGCTCTGCCGGTACATCGATGTTCTTGAGGGAGCAGTGCAGCTTGTAGTTGTCCTCGAGCGCGGTCAGTACGGTCGTCTGTTTGAAGGCCGCAGCAAGTGTTTTGTTTTTGCGCAGGAAGGCAATCCGCGTGAGCCCATCCCATTCGGTGTAGTTGATCGGTGGCGGTGGATTCCGCGGTTCAATACGCACCACGCTCGATTCGACCTTCGGTGGCGGTTTGAAGTTGTTCTTGCTCACCTTCATTAGCATATCGACGCGTGCCAGCAGTTGTGTGTTGATGCTTAACCGGCAGTACAGCTTGTCGCCCGGTTTGGCCACCAGGCGTTGGGCGAACTCGCGCTGAAACATAAGCACCGCGCAGCGAAAGAACGGTCGGTGGAGCAGGAGTTTGAAGACGAACGGTGAGCTGATCTGGTACGGCATGTTAGCGACACAGATGTCGAAGAACGGAAGGTCTGTCTTGAGCACGTCGCCGATCAGAATCTGGAGCTTGGGCTGCAGGTGAGTTCCCTGCACACGCTTCTGCAGCTCTGCCACCAGGCGTGGATCGATTTCACAGGCTACAACTTTCTTCACCTTTTCTAGGATCTTCACCGTCATGTTACCGGTACCGGGACCGATTTCCAGTACCACATCCGTGGGCCGCAGTGCTGCTTTCTCCAGCATCGACGTGATCACCAGCGGGTTCTTGAGTATGTGCTGACCAAAGTCCTTGTTGAAAACGATACCTAGAAGAAAGGGCGTTGGTCACGACCATTGCCTATCATTGGTACACCATTATTTACCCTGTTTGGCCACTTCATTGTGCACCCGCGACTTTTTCTCCGCTCGTTCTTTCGGCATTTTTATGTTTTATTCCGCGCGGCACGTGCGAGTTTGCGTCTGTCACGGAATCAAAACAAACTCCGTTGGAGAGAAAGTGTGGAGACTTGCTGACAAACTCTCCACACGACCACGAACATTTGAAAAGCATGTTTTTCCGTTACAGCTAAGCGAAAGCGTGGAAGACGAGAGTGAATAAGAAGGTTCCAGTTTAATTATTTCATTTATATTTTATTTAGGTCAACGTATAATACTTTGAAAGAAAGATGATTATTCAAACTTAAACTTACAAATACGCCCTTGAACTATCCGCTAACCTCTGCCGTGTCAGCAGATGTTTGCTGTTGCCGGTTTTGCATATTTATTTCATTGTCCGACATCCGGGTGCCAATTGCTCACTTGAAATAGGCGCAAAAGGGCTTTCCAGTCCTTTATTCGCTCTTTATTTCCTTGTCTGCTGTTCTAGTACTTGTATATTTGCTTATTACTTCGTGGGACATAGTGTAATATCAAGTTGTTTTCTTCTGATTTGATACGCTCTTGCGCAAGCATGAAAAGAACGATCGCCATTTACTGTCGCTGCCACCAGGGAGTAGTTCCCGGTCAGCAGTTGATTCGTTTTGGTTTTGCTTGATACTATTGTTTGCCTGATCGCACCCTATTCTCTATTCTTCCGTACACGTCAACCTAGTGTCCCCTACACTAAGATTAAATTAATTTAATTCTCGCAATAGTTTCATTTTCCCGTTAGTATCACATTTGTTTCCACGTTCACCACCGATTCGTTTCGCTTCTAACTCATTTGCAGCTCTTTCATTCGCTGGCCTTCTTCTACTCCCGCTGAATGCGGGAATTAGAGTATCTGTTGCGTCGTGTGTATCGCCACCGGTTCCCCATGTGGTTCCCCATGTGGCCGGTTCCTCTCAAGTTCATTCTCAAGCGGAAGATTGACTATTTTTGATTATTTTCTTGCAGCGCGTATTCCGCAGCACCGCAACATTTGGAAACCGTTCCTCCACTCCGGTTCTGCGCTACTTTCTAAAACACGTTTCCGAATCGATCATTTGTTTCATTTTAGTTAAATTTGGTTTATTTTTCGAACATTCGCGATGACCGCTACGCTCATCACCACGGCTTAAGCCATTTTTTGTGTGTCTCTTTTTGTGATCATTTGCTTAGTGCTTAGTAACTTTGCTTAACTATACATTCTCATACACACATACAAATATACACACGCACACACATACACATGTAATTGTGTCACAACGAAATGGCAAGATCAGTTCGAAGCAGCCGTGGCTTACTACGGATTTGGTGCACACCACGGACCGATGATAGCCGATGCTTAATAGTAGCTAAAAGTAGGGGTGATGTTCTGTTCTGTTTCCTTTTTGTTCGTTTAACGGTTCCTTGGATTAAAAGTAGCTGTTTCTGTGTATGGTTGCTCTGCTCTGGTGATGCATCGTAGTAGACACAACCGTCATTGCGTGCCTTGCGATTCCCTTTGTTCACTAGGTTGCTTAGATTAAAACGGTTGCAGTAAAGGAGAAAGTGATGATGTTCAGCTGTGCTGTATTGAGATGCATCGCTCGATGTAAAATATGCTCTCGCGATTCGATTCGATACACTCTATTGTCGATTGGGTTCGTGCATACTCCTATGTCACATTCTCCCCTTCACAGGTGCGCCTTATGGTTGTTCTGGGAGATCGAAATCTTTAAAAGTTTAGGAGCTAGAATAGGCATGCCAAGCCGGATTTAGATCAATTTAAAAGAACGCGAGCCACCACGAGGTGTGCTCTATCTCTCTTTCTCTTATATCTCTCAGCGGTGATGTTGTAAAAGTGTTCACAGGTATGAGCAACTGGGTGATAGCAAGTCCGCTTGCCTGCTAGGCTAGTGTTCGATTTAAATGGCCGTTTGCATTGGGGTTATCACGCCAGAGATGTTGGCTGGCTCAATCAGAGCGCTTAAAAGACGATAATATTCTGCCATAACACTGTTGATACACATATAAATACTTAAAAGAGATGCCTATGATACAGACAGCGGTCGGTAGTGGTTGTACCATCGATCCTCCGCTTCCAGAGCGCGATTGTTGTACGGCTACCCCGAAGGTAAAACTATATATATACAGTAGTATCTTACAGTTACATTACATTTCTGTCTAACGACTAAGTATAGCGCGAAAACTGGCGAAAAGGGGGATCCAACAATAAATATGCTGTTCGATCGCGCACAACCCTGTCTAGCAATGGAGGGGCTGATGGGGGATATGGAACATTGAACATTGCATCTACTCTGTGGAACAAACACAATGATCACGTGGACACGCACATACACCATCTAACTATATATACACAGACACACATATACACACATGATGGGATTCCTATTCCCTACGCAACGCCGGACCGCCGGCTTTTCTACTTCTTAAGGTATGGCGTCAACGTCAAACTGTATACTTAGCTGGAACATGAAGTAGTAGGCTGCTTTTCCAAAAAGCAAAAGAGCATGGCATTTGGTGCAATGGTGCATTCGTTCTGTGGCGCACTTTTCTAGCCGCCCACAGGGTTCTGCTCCGACGTGTCACTCTTGATGATGCGCGCAATTTCACTGGTAGAGAGGTGTGGGCTTTGTACTTGTCCTCCAACCTGCCCCGTTCGCCGAGGATCATTTCACAGATTTACACAGGCTGGCTCCTTTTACCGAAGGAATGTGTTTTTGGCATGCTCTCCGGAAGTGTCAACGGAGCACGATGACGCTATTAGTTGAGATACTTGCGACACTTTTTCGATCCGCACGAACACGGAATCTTTACATCCTCGAACGGGAACTTGTAGTCGTAGGTGAGCTCCTCTCCCTGAACGATACGGCGCAGCGCAAAGATGATGATGTGTTTGTGGCCTAGGATATCTACCACCTTGGAGTAGCAGTTGGGCTGTTGAAGGGATAGAGCCGCATTAGTAAGGCATCGCCATTTATCATTCATATCGGTAAAGTCGTTCGTTACTTACCTCGCAAGAATGGTTGATGAATCGTGCCGCATTACCACGCATCGTCGCATCGACGACAAAGTTTTCATCGATCTTGAACATGTAGCATCCGATACCGCGCCCATCGTAGTAGCGCTCCCGCTTGTCAGTCAATGTCGAACGAATCAGCTCCCCAGCATACTCGATGACCATTTCGCCTGCGAAACAATGACGAGAGAAACATGAAGCGATGCAGGATGTGCGCAATGCCTTCTTCGATTCGACTTACCGGCCTCGATATCACGATTGCAGAACAATCCACGACCGTGGATGTGGGATCGATAGACACCAACCGATTCCTTGGAGGACTCCTTAAGCGTTCGGTAGCGCATTGCCATCGGTAGATTGCTGCCAGTGCCACGCCTGCCAAAATAAAACATGAACAATTTGTGTAAAACAATGATCTCGCTACTACCTGCTAGCGACCACTTACCTTGGAATCACTGTATCATCGATGCTCTGGGCGACGATCGGCATTGGTTGCTTACGGTGCCGCGAGGCCAACCAGCTGAACATGTCGTACTCCGACCGGCTACTGTACGGTTCGCAGCGTGCCGTTCCGTGCGCGTTCTCCTTCAGATCATCGAAGTAATCTCCATTGGCAACGCTATCAGCACCATTCGTCACTCCAGAACCCGATCCTAGCGAGCCGTGACCCGATTGCTTCTTGTGGTAGAGCGGATTGTACTGGGTACACTTTTCCACTCCCGGTAGCTGCTCCAGCAGATAGCGAATGGCGTTTGTCTTTAGCCCCAGCATTTGCACTCCGGCCATCTCTTTCAGCTGACCTTCCGGAAGGGTAGACAGACCGTGGGCACGCCGAGCGATCTGTACCGCTTCGAACAGCTTATCCCAGATCTCCGTGATCGATGTGGACTTGTAGGTGAATCCGTCCTGTGACTGTATCTCGTACAACAGCTTAGGACTGCTCGATCGCGGAACGGCTGGGGCTTTCGGGATCGATCCGGTCTGCATCGGTGGCGGTATTTGCGTGTACTGTTGCAGCTCGTCATCTAACTGCATCTGTTGCTGGTGATGTGGTGGTAGGTGCTGCGTTGGTGATGGTTGTGACAATGGAGATGGTTCCGGTTGACGGATTTTACCAAACAGAACACTTTCCGCATCGCCATCGTTCAGCAGGGCACTATCGGTGCAGATTCCGAGATCGCTCACGGAAAGATGATGACCCAATCCACCGAATCCACCAGCATCAACATCTTCCTTCTTGCCAATGTCACCAAACAAAGAGGAAGACATCAACGACAGTTGATCCTGCTGCTGCTGCTGTTGTGCATCAACCGTTTGGTCAATAATGGCCACCGTTGAAGCGGTCGTAGCCATCGAAGGTGAGGTTGCAGCCGACCGGAACTCTTCGTTCAGCTCTGCCACTAGTCGCTCCGTTTCAGCGTCTCCCTTGGTACCATCATCGACTCCAAGGAGTGGATGGGCGGCCGCACATTCCGCAACGACCGTCTCCAAAGTACGCTGCTGATGCTCGATGCTGGCAGTGCGACCTTCGATATCCGTTGGTTCCCCACCGTAGCCGCACATATTTCCACCGACCCCGGTAGCAGTCCCGGTGCCAGCCATTTCCGCCGCTTCCTGGTTTGTCTGCTGTTCAAGATTGTCCAGAATTTCGGAAATCTTATCCTTAATTCCAGGTGAATCCGATTCATCCATCAGACTTGGCGAACCGACACCACTGCTGCTGCTGGTGCTACTGTCCGTTCCGCCACACCCGTTGACCGGTGCCCCATCATGACCCCCGGCAAGCATCTCCTGTGTTTCCGCTTCTAGCGAGTGTTTCAGCTCGTCGATACGTTGCGTGACCGTATCCAGATCGTCTCCAGCCTGTATACCACCAGTTATGGTTATGTGGTGATTCAGCTGTTGCTCATCCGGCGACTGTGCGGTTCCATTCGCAAGGTTATCCGTTTCCATCAGGATCGGTTTGATTTCGATATGCGGCAGCTGAGACTGTTGCTGATGGTCCTGTGCCTCAATGATGCCACCACCGATCGGTATCAGCGTACCGTTGCCATCGAAACTGAGACTGAAATGGAAGCTGGGAGTCGTGTTTTGCAGCTGCTGCTGTTCGTGCTGCTGAGAACCAGGGGACATCGTAGTCGTCGTCGTTGTCGTCGTTGCCATGGTGGTCGTGGAGAGCGGGATTACTTCGATCGGTTTGATTTCAATCTCGAGCCTCTTCGTACACGGTTTGTCCGTAGCGCCGTACTTCAGCATACGATCCGCAGGATCATTCGGCGATGAAGCAATCGGGGGCACTGCATCGTCAATGAAGGTTGCCGGTATGAAGGCCATTTCCTCGAGCTTCTCCGAACATTGTTGATTTAACATCTTGAGCGGAGGCGGTGGAGGCGTTTGCGGGACATCCGGGGACTTGTGGAGCATCACCGAGGCCTGCATTGGCAGCACGCGGTTCGTTGGGCGACTTTGTACGGTTTGATTCGTCCCGTTGGTCGTCGTACCCGCCGAAGAGGTGATCGTTGTACTGGGTGGTGTTTGCTGTATCGGATTAACGACGTTTGTTGGAATGTTGGAGTACAGTGGCATAGGATAGGGTGCGGTCGGTAGCGTTATGCTAGCGGCCGGCTGAGCCGGTGTTATGGTGATCGTAGACGGTGGCATTGATACAGGTGTCGGTCCACCGATGGTGATATTACTTGGTGCCAGAGACATCGTGATCTGACTAGCACCACCACCACCACTGACAGATCCACCAACAGGTGAAGTCTTCTTTTTCGCATCGATCAGCGATATGTGTCCTTTGCCAGTCTGAAGAGTTTGTGGTTGTTGATTTAGCTGCGGCTGGTTCAGAGGATTTGAAGTGATCATTTGCTGGAATGGCTGCTGAATGACAATCTGCTGTGGTTGTTGCGCCTGCTGCTGCTGCTGTTGTGATGAGCTGGTAAAGCTAATCATCTGCACGGGAGGCACAACAGATTGGCTGAGCGGCATGGGCTTCTGAGTGAGAAGCTTCGTGTCCTGCTTCTTCATTCCCTTCATCGTCTGCCCCACATCGACTCCATTCGGTGACAGCTTGGCGCCTTTCACACCATTGTTTGATGGCAGGATCAGCATCTGGCCCGCCATTACATTGCCAGTAGCACCACTACCGATTAGTGACTGAGATCCGGTCGGTGCTGCTGTTTTCTCCATTGTGGTCGGTTGTTTGATAGCAGAAACGCTCATTTGATTGCTTTGAGCCAAGGATGAAGTTATGCTCGGCTTGATCGGTACCAGATGAGGTTGGTTCGTGATGGTACCACTCGTGGGCACTAAACTGATGCTGTTCTGTACGAAGGGTGGTTGCTGCTGCGTGATCTGGTACGCTTGTATCGCCGCGGGAGGTGACACCAGGGAACCAGGGGTCGTCGATGGTTGCTTCTGTTTCACTGGTTTGGCCACGATCTTCGGTTTGCCGTAGTTCGTTGTCTTTGTGATGGGTTTAATTATGTTGGATACCTTCGCCGTGGTTGTGAGAGCCGTAGCAGTCGTGTACACGGATGAAGCAGCGATCGATTGATAGCTGGCCGAGGAACGCACGTTCGCCGTCGTCAGATGATGCTCAAGCGCAGACGAGGCACTGCTGCTGGTGAGCTGTACCTTCATGGCCGTGTTGGGCATCACCTTGTTCACCAGCTGTGGCTGTGACTTTGGAATGATCGTCTTCATGGTCGCCTTCAGGGGTGTTACGATCGCACTGCTGCAGTTACTACTACTGCTGGTTGTGGTAGTGGTGATCGCTGGCTGGATCGTCATCGAGCCCGCCGATGATTGTACAGCTGGAGAATCAAGCTTCCAAACGTGTTGCAATCCGGACGGAGGTGCGGAGGACAGTGAAGTGGCAGACGAGACAGCCGTAGCGGTAGGTTGTGCCTGATGGAATATGGAACCTGTGGCCGATGACACGGTTTGCATTTGTACCGGTGTTGTGGCCTGTGAGGTTGCCGACGAGATGATTTGCTGAGTCTGCGAGTGGCTGGTGTTGTCATTATTGAGCACTACGTAACTCGTTGGCATCTCAACGATCGGTTCGATCTTGGAGGCCGCAAACACCTGCGTCGTGGTGGCCGAAAAGCTCGAGTTCTGGCTTAGCACGCCTTGCATCGCCGTCGAGACGAACTGTTGCGATGACATTACCGTGTTTTGGACGATCGTCTCCAGCCCGTAGTACACCGATGGACTCGTAAGGTACATGCAACCGGAAGCCGGATCTGTAACCATCATTTCAAGCGTTGGTTGCGTAGGAGCGGCCGCTCCAAGGACCATCTGTTCCGTGGCCATCATACCGCATTGGATGGCGGTTGCCTGTGGCTGCACTATCGTGCCAATCACTTGCGGTTGTGCGATCTGCAGTGCTCCGGCCGGTATCAGCGAGTATCCACCGGTACCGTTCGGAATGAGGATGTTGTTGGTGGTCGCAGCTAATGTTCCCGGATCCGTACCAGCCGTCGTCATCGCGAATCCGTTCTGCGTTAGCACATTTGTCGGTGCGAGCTGGTACTGCACCGGGGAGGATGTCAGAGTGCCTTGATCGGAGAGATATGAGATCTGATTTCCTCCGACTTGCTGCACCAGTATCGGTTGATTTGGTGACTGTTGGAAGATGATGTTACCAGCTGTCTGCTGGGGTGCTGTTGGAGTTGCCGCTGGTCGTATCAATGGGTAGGAAGTGTTGATCAGCTGAATTTGCTGCTGTTGCTGCTGCTGCGGCGCAATCGTTTGTAATTGGGTTGCTCCATTCCCGGTAACCATACCGGACGGGTGTATCGTAATCGTCGGTTCTTGTGCTTTCGTTTTGATCTGCATTGTCTTTGCTGTACCTCCATTGACGGCAAGATTAGATCGTTTCGACTTGAT
>NC_064877.1:967500-970000 GCF_943734665.1 Anopheles aquasalis | reverse complement strand
AAGGTGCATAATGAGTGTATCGTTTTCGAACAAAAAAAAAAACACCTTCATAAAGGTGGCAACACAACGCGTAACATGTTAAAGGTTACCCCAAACATAAGGGCGATCACATAGAAGCCAGCGCAGCTGCAAAACCAGCGGATGAAAGAGTAATTCATTGTTTGCCGCCCTGGTCGTTGGCGTCGTTGTCGATGGTGATGGTGGAAAAGGGGTGATGACAACATCAAAATCATTTTATGCACACCTACCAAAAGCACCCCCGCGGGCAACACATCACACGGCGAAATATGTAATTCCCCAACAATGCAGTAAGTAAAGTAGAAAAACATGACAGCCATATAGTACCATCATCCTGCATCACAGTAGGCACATGGTAACGCACGTTGTCACCGGAAGGGTGCCGATGGAAATACAATATTTGAAATCATGAAGCTCAATTTAAGCTCCATGCGGTAACTAAAGTGTGCACAGAGCACCACACAATCAGGATTTAATTATCCTTTACTCTCGATACGCAGTGGCCAAGTGGTGGGGGATGCTGTGAGCAATATGCAAAAATAAACAGAAATTAATTAAAACCACATAATTATGCAGAAGCGCCATTTTCGCCGGCGGGAAGTTCATTTATCTATCGACAACGTCAACGAGGCGGCAGCTGATGCCACAGAAAACAAACAAACCGGAAACTACGGAAAAGGAGAATTGTAAGAACTTTCAGCGGGGAGCTATAATTGCAAACTAATTAGCATCGCATTTACCAGTGGGCCCAGAATGGTCCTGAACCGTCGTGCCAGTGCATATTATGGTCCTGTCGTTGCTGCCCTTTGCCCTCCATCGCGCTCCCTCGCTAAATGCATCGTCGTGCGTGGAATGCGAAATTGAAATGAAGAAATTATGTTGGCAAGCACAAATCTCACGCGTACGTGCAGTCGCGCGGGCACTGGCATTGGACCACCACCGTGGGAAGGGTAACACAAAAGCACGGACCGCGACCGAGAAAGTGCAGGAGAAACATAAAAAAAACCGAGCGAAGGAGAAGATGAGAAGAGAAGCAAAAATGGACAAAAATCCCAGGATAGATTAAAACTTGTCACGTTTTTTGATTGCTTCCTTCATTTCAAACCTCGCAAGGCAACACGCATCTCGCAAGAAGAATGTCATACCGATGTCGACGGGAAGACATTCGATACGCTTCCTCCCCACCACCACTCGCTTTAAAAGATGTTGCAAATGGAAAACGGAATTAGTATGACATGTGGACACAGACGCCTTGGGCTTGGAGTGGTGCAAAACGTGGTTTTGATTCCAAATCAAAAGTGCATTCTGCTCGGTCCGAGGAGGGGGTGCAGGAATATGAAAATTAACATTCAAAATGCGGGAATATAGATTTTTCAAATATTCAATTCAAAACTTTGCGATTAATCATTCAAGCGCGACACGTTGCGACAAAACGATGATGACGGTGACGACGTGAGGTGTGGGCCCGGTTTCTTGTAGACATTCTTTAACTCGTTAACACACCCCTACCCCTGATCTCTCCCTGTTTCTGTTTCTGGTTGATTTACCTTCTACCGCATTGAAGAGGCAGTTTTTCTTGGGCAGCGCGCTTCCGACACGTTGTCCTTCACATACAGCCAGGCGTAGGAAAGAACGGTTTCATGCCTTTCTCCCTCTCTATCTCTTCTGTTTTCGCTTCTCTGATGCCCCCGTCAAAACTGACTGGTGGCACGGATTTATGCATGCACGCGCTTCTGCGAGCAAGAACTTCGCCAACGATCGCATCGTGGTGCAAGCAGCACGCAACCTCTAAATCAATTCCCTTGTGCCAATCATAATTGGCGCACAATGGTCGATAATGCAACCGAGAGAAAAAGAGAAGCAGGAGAAGAAGAAGAATTGCCCCTCACATGCACCACATCTCCACGCACGTAAATCGAGGAAAAAACGTGCAAAACATACACAATTTACATACACGCATGTACGCACCAAGAACAAACGGCACACGCATCTTACATCGAGCGTAACGTTGGTAACGACGAGCTATGACGACGCCCCGGGTCCGTTCCCGGTCCGGCTATGCTCGCCGACGACATTCGACATTTTCTCTTTTCGTCGTCTGCTTTTGATTTCCCTTCCCCACAAGGCGAAGGGTGGGCGGACGGCGTGCAGCTGAATGTCCACCTTACCACCTTCTGGTGTGGCCTTCGTCGCGAGAGTGAACTTTGAAGTTTTATGTTTTCTCGGGTGCAGCAGCGCACGCTGCAACCTTGAGGAATGCAATGAAACCTGGACTGCGCCTCCTGCTGCCTGCAATTGCCATGGGGATAAAACTTGAGCAGTTTGCGAGTTTTGTACGTTTGTTTCTTGGGCCGTAAGATTTTTACGCGACTGAAATGTATATTGTAATTAGTTTTACGCTTGCATATCCACTACTTCCTCCCTCGGTCATAAAAAATGATTGCCATGGAAACATTAATTTGATACTACAGTGGTTTTTAAA
>NC_064877.1:952500-960000 GCF_943734665.1 Anopheles aquasalis | reverse complement strand
GCACAGCGTACAAGAAAAATGGACCTACTGGTCGCTGTTTTCCACGGTTTAATGAAGCATCGTTAGCATTATCGCTTTAGCTTTTCTGTCCGCGAAGAGAGAGAGAAAGAGAGTGTCCTTTCTTTGTTCTTCTCCAATAGCGGTAAGAGGCAAGTAAACACACATTTACAATTTTATCCAACTAATTTCGATCAAAGCAGACGTTGGATTACTTACAGAAAGGGCAAATCTTTTCGTCATATTTTTCACAAAAAATGAGCTCCCCATTAAGAAGATTGAGAACTTAATCCAGATGTGCAGTGAGGTGCCATGTAATTAGCCAACAGGCGTTCCTGTAAATTTCATCTTCTTCGCGGTCTCGCTCAGGAGCTCATGTGATTCATACCCTTTTTTTGGAAACCCACAGCGAAGCAGGTGGATTCAAGAGGGGCATGATACACGAGTTGTTAAATAATTTGTACAAACTGAGCAATTCTGCGCATATTCACACTGCGGTCAACAGCACGTGGGAGTTGGGAAGAAAAGGATCGTTAACCAACCAGCCAAGGGGTGCTGCTGCAAAGAGAATGTATGTGGACATGGGTTTTAACGCGGCGCAAACACGGACTGTACGACTCGTCTGGTTCGTAAGACGCAGTTTTCGCTGGCGGGTTCCAGCACAGACCAGACTTTTAAGATCCACACATGCACACACCGAAAAAGAATGTCCAACCATGGCAGGTGCGTGGGCGAACTTTCGGTCCGACGGTTCGACAGTTTTATATCGTTGATCTTTTTTGGAACGGAACGGAGGAAAATTGAAACACGATCAAGAGATGGTGGTGCTGGTGTTTGTCCCGCCATGTTTGGAATCGGTTGCAGTGACATAAGAGCTTCAAGGGGTTCCGGTGGGGGACAAGCAGGCACCAAGACAATGGTTCCACCAACGAGATTGTGCGTCACAGGCAGACCGGCGTCTCGGTCTCGGTCTGTGGGCCGTTTGCCGTTGACCTTTTCCACTCGGTCGATATTCACCTTTTTGTGCATTTCAATCCTATGCTCACCGGCTCATGCTTCGTGTGAAACGGGGTTAATTGGGGTCGGCTTTTAGGGAACGGAACGATTGTGTCCAGAGCTGAAGAACCTCGTTTTGCTTCAGTATCGTGCGGCTGTGAGAGTTTAGATCGTTTATCCGACGTCTATCCTTCTTTTGGACAATTTCACCTTTTAACCTACGCCTACGCCCCCCTTCTATGGCTAACTGTTTCCACAAATTGATTTTCTCGCCCTAGCCGACATTATCTGCGATACGGAAATTTTTCATTGAACACGACCAATCGACCAACCGCATAATGGAGAGAGAGTCGCCTGGTCCCCGCCATTCCTTTCATTGTAGAAGGGAAAAATCGTTTCGAAAACTTTGCTTCTCTCAAGCGGGGAATCAGACACAGAGTAGTGAGACGACGAGACAAGAAAATATTGGAAGGTCATTTTCCACGCGAACAGCATAGCCACCAAACGACCAACTTATCGCGCAGGTAGCACCAGCAGCTTGCTTGGATGGGCATCACGTGACGCGATGCTAGGAGATCAAGACGGAATATCAAGAGAGGCGAACTGGCCGTCCCGGGAATAAGAAGCGTTCTCTATCTCTTATGCTAGGGAAAGGAGTTAAAGGGAGGAAGAGAAAGGGCCTTCGATGGCGAAACTAGTCACGGCGACGCTCGGTGCTCGTTGCAATCGATGCACCACCTCCCGACGCCACCCCACGAGCGAGAACGGAGCATGGAACGGTTCAACGAAGAAAAGAAAAAGGAAATCCATCGTTACCATGGCAACCTCTGCAAAATGGCCAACAACTGGTGCTGCTGCTGCTGCGCGATCCAACGACCGTGAAGACCGCCGTCGTGGCGGTAGTCAAACCACCGGATAAAGAACAACTGGCCGCGGCCATTTGTCGAAGTAAATCGCCATCGCCATCGTAGTCGTCGTCGTCGTCGTCGTAACGTCTGGTGGTTGGTTGGCTAACCTTCGTTGCCTTGATTGGCATTTAAAACAAAGAGCACGTTAATGTTCGATTAATTTTGCCAGCGACCGCGACCGGCACTAGCAGAATGGTGCTCGGAAGGGTGGTGGTTTCGGGTGCTCTCCCAACGCCCCCGTTACTAGTGGTCACCAACCTTTCCTCCAAACACATTCCGCAGACTCTGGAAAGTGTCTGAGAGAACGGAAGGGAACGGAAAGGGGGCAGCAAAATTTTATGGAATGGACAATATGAAACGTAGGAATGCAATATTAGCATAAGTATCAAGAAGCTCATTCCATCCTGGCAAGAAACTCTGAACTGTCTAAGAATCGCTGGCCTCTTGGGCACAAGGACGCTCTGTAGCGGATCTCGAAGCATGAATTGAAACGTAGTGATACGATAAAATGCACACCGCTTACCAGTAAAAATCGTAAAATTGATTGAACGAAAAGGTTTGGAAAAGTGTCGCAAAACATCCCGTTGATTATCATAAAATACTAAACCAACTTTTCCAACCGAAAGTGAACTTTTATTTCCAACATCCAAGTACGCAGCGCAGCTGGCACCATCGGCTACTGTGAATCATATTCAAGTACAGCGCCTGCAGCACCCCAGACTGCTTTGGTAGAAGCCAGCGGTTCGTGGGGAGAAGTGAAGTGTCTGCCAGCGATTGGAGCCAATCAATCCCCATCTCCGGCTGGTAGACGCTTTCTACCGAGCTTTATCGTTACATTTTTCATGGCTGTAGAGCACACAGCTTTCCATGAGCTGAAGAAGAATGCGATGCCAGCCACTCACTGGACGCCGAGCGTTACCACCGACCATCAAAGCACATGCTCTGTTATCTTAAATGGTCCTTACTCTGTGGATGAAAAATAGTTTCCAGCTTCCGTTGATGGTTCTTGCATTACTTTACTCTCTCTCTCTCTTTGTAAGCACAGACTGCGCGCTGTTCCGGGGAAAAGTTTTTGTTTAATCATTCTTCTCGTCTCGCGTCTCGTGTGGTTTCGTCATCCTATTACAACTTTACAAACATAAAAATTAATCTCCAACGACAGATTTCATATCTTTCCATCAGAGCTTGACTTTCAAGGATATTCCCTCGGAAAGTACAGAAGGACGCATACAGGCACCCAAGGCAGGCCTCTGACGGCTCTGTTTGGTACGGGGGTTTGTGTCGTTGCCGTTGTGCAAACGTTGCACTTTCGGAATTCACTTTGTCGCTGTCACCATCCTCTTTTTGGAGCAATTTTGCTTTTTGCTTTTGCTGGCTGCTGGTTGCCGGTGGCCCATATCTGCAGAGCTGTTTCCTGTGAAGGAAAAGGACGGACCAGCAAGGGGTTGACGGAAAAAAACTGTCAACTGAGCTGAACATGCCAGCACGACAGAAAGAGAGAGAGAGAGAGAGCGTGCACAAAACATTAACGAGGACGACCAGAGGACCAGCAGGACACGACTTGCCAACAACACGGGCCCCTCGGTTGGACCTTGGACCTCATTCGTCCTCCATGCTACCGAGAAGGTACATTACCCAGCGTCGCGCTACTACAATGAAGCATAATGTTCATTTCTGGTAGCACAACCGGGCACCCTTTCTCTCTCTTTCTCTCTCTCTCACTCTCGCTCTCTGTCTGTCGCTCCATCGGAAAAACTGCTTAGTTTTCGCTCTCCACCGCCTGCCCCATCACGCCACATGCTTCTACGTGGACATTTGTTTAAACATTTCATTTTCCTTTGTTTGGTTGCCGAGACGACTTTTCCGTTTCTGCAAAGAGACTAACGAATCGGCCATAGCACCCAGCACCCAGCACCCAGAACACAATCAGCGTCTTGCAGGACGACGACGATGACCGGTTAAGGACAATGCGGTGCAGAGAAGTGAGTGATGTCGTACATCGGTCCCGCCATTCTGTTATGATTGTTGTGCGCACCACCGATGGTTTGCCTGGAGTTTTCCAGGTGTTTTTCATCTTTCGTATCCTTCTCCTCTCGGCCTGTCAGTTTGAGTGCGCCACGCCAACGGGAGACAGCAACTTCTTCTTCTTCTTCACAAAAGAGCTTCTTGTTTTTTATCTCATCAGCACGTGCGCGCAAGATCCGACCACAATGCTTTACGGATGCTTCCGCGCACTGAGTTGAACGAGCCATTGACCAAAACGACAAGAATCCTCCTGCGCTGGACAGGAGGAAGAAGGCACGAGAGCAAAATACCGGAAAATGGATTAACACTCAGTAAAACTCTTCGCATATCAGCACACCGGGCCGCTTCTTGCTGCTTCCGGAAAGAAGAGCTGTTTCCGGCAGCCTCCGGTTCAACATCTTGCTCCTAGCACGCCCCCCCCCCCCGCCCCTTCTCTGGGGAATTGTGAGAAGGTTTTTTTTCTTTTTTGTTTGTTTCCCTTCGCTTAACGCTTCACTGAAGCCCGAGATTCGGTACGGTGTGGTTCTTTGCTTGCTTCTTTGCTGGCCGTTGGGGCGTTGTTCAACAGTGCGAGGTAGCACGATGAGAGCAAGTCAAGTTTACCGGGAGCTTATCGAACATAATAAGGAAGGTAGGAAGGAAGGGAGAAATATGGATCGTATAAATTCCTCTCGTTTACAGACACTCGACGCACAACCGAGCGGAGCGCCACACAGCCAACTGTGTTCTTTGCCATAAGTTTACCTTTTAACACATCGTAATGTTGAGTTGAGGAGTCAAACGTTTTGTGGAAAACTTTTATCACAAGTTTTAAAATATTAAAATGCAAAGCAGACCCTCCTATCATATCCTTCCGCGTTCCTATTTCTGTTCATTATATCCTCGCAAAACACGGATCAAAATCCTGTTCAACAGACCTCCCTTTTAACATGTTAAGCGACAACAAATAGCAATAAAAAGGTGACTCGCGTTATCGGATCGGATCGGAGTGAAGGGAATAGCAGAGTTATGCTGCACGAGGTCCACCGAGGAGCGAGGAAGCTCTGTAGGGCCGGTGGTCACATCATCATTTACAGTTTTGACTTCTGAATGGATCCTTATTTTGTAAGATAATCTCAAGCTTTATGCCACGGCTTTCTGCCTACCATCACATTGGCACAGGACGCGTATCCAAGGTTAGCGTGCCAGTGTGCGCCAGTTGTGGCTTTTACGATCATCGTAGTTGACTGCGGTTGCGCGACGACCAATGGCCGTTAACGCTTCACACCAACCGATCTAGGAATACCTCTCATAATTTATGCCCCGACAGAGATATGATTTTGCTCGACACTTTGCTCGCTTTCATGCGGCGTGATGGGAGTGAGAGAGAAAAAAATGGTTCCACTTAGAAGAGGAAGGGATTTTAATGGCGGAAATGGAGGTGATAAAAATCGCGTGTCCGAACAAGGAGCAGCAGCAGCAGCAGCAGCGTCGTCGTCGTTTGAAACGATCAACGAAGGTTCAGGGAGTGCCAGTAGTTAAGGGAGTTTTTTGTTCTCTCTCTCTCTAGTACGCGGTCCGCGCTATCTCCTCGCAGCTCCGTATCGTGTAGATCTTGTTTGTGCTAATGTACTCACATCTTTTTCACTCGAATGCGCTCTCCCTCGCCCTTAGTACAGGTGGAAAAGTTCATTAAAATGACGCAAAAAACCGGTGAAACAAAACGTTCAAGCCTTGGGCGCTGTACTGTTGCGTGTGAGAAGATCAGCTGCTGATACCATCGGCTGGCGTCTTACACCTTACTAATTACACCGAGGGAGTGATTTGCTTCTCAGCCATCCCAGTGTTTCACTAATTTCATTAAGAACGTCTGCGTCGCCGTTCGAAATGTAGGCTGGAGAGATGCGTGCATAACATAACCGGAGTTTGCCGGATATGCTTTTTCTCTTCTTCTGTTCCTCCTTCTCCTGGGGGATCATCAATCATCCGCCGGGGGAGCTTGTCTAGGAATCTTATTGACCGAAAAGTGAAATAAAAAAGAGAGGCCTCTCCCCGGGGCGAGAGGACTGCAATCAAGCGTAGAATTCAATTTACGACTCCTTGCTTTAGACTGCGCGCTCTCCATTATGCTCCTGTAACGCAATCAGCGTGGAGTCGAGGCGAGTACGTCCGAGTCTCGTGTGCTTCCTTTGCAGCAGCAGCACCAGCTGTTGTGGCCGCTAACTGGCTGGCGTTAGAATATAATTGCAACAATTAGCATCCGTTTGCCAACCTGCGACCTCCTGCGGGTGTGGGGATTATGTAGATACAGAGAGCGGTTCGTCTCGAACCGTTCGTTTTTGTGCGCCGGTAATGAAAAATTATGGAGATCATTTTGAGTCGTTCGTTCGGAGCGGAAACGGTGGGTTTTACGCTACTGTCGCCTTCGAAAACCGTAAGCTGTCTTGCAGCTACGAATTCAAACGATTAACCCGAGCAAAAATTGCATTCCGCACGCGACTTTTAATGTGATAATTTGAGCTCTTCCGATGCATTTCCGTCGTCTCGCAGAGTGCATTAGGTTGAAATCATTTGCAAACTTTCACAAGCCACTGTGTGCGCTGCTGCTGGTCAAGCGAAACCAAATTGAAAGCAATTAAAAGGGAATTCATTATAGCGAAACGTGGAACCATTGCATCTTTTATATCTAAAACCGCCACATCATCATCATCATCATCGGCGTCGGCTTTGGCGTCGACGTTGGAAAACTACGGTTTAATTGACATGCCTGAACCCTGCGCTGCTGGATTCCAGAGCCCTCTCTTCTGCATCGAAAAAGGGCTCGCCAATAATAATTGCATCGATAATAACGATGAAAAAGAACTATCAATTATTGCATTCCACATTTTCTCCACACCCCATTGGTGAGTTGGTTAAATTGCATAAAACCGCATATTTTCCAAAAGTGCATCGTATGCACTCGCGGGGTAGTGGGGGACTCGGACACAACGAGTTCGGAATTGGTGTATTGCGTCAGCGTCAGTGGCTAGCCAATTGGCCGCAGCTAGCCTCGGCACCGCTATTCTCCATTTGGTTCTCCATGATTTCACGCGCCATTGCACCCAATTGTGCACGTTGTTGATTAACGATCGGATCTCGCGTGAAGATTGGTGAGGGTGATGAATGTCCGCGTGGCATCGCCATGGGTTGTCGCTTGTTTTTTATTATTGTGCCAGCAACTGACACTCACTTGTGGTGTCCGCAATAGAGTAGAGGCAACCATCTAGATGCATTTATGATTACGAAACATCACCCAATGCCCATCACCCAATGTGAACACAAGTTGGAATTTGTGTAAAAATTTTAAATTTCAATGGCGTCTATTAAATTTGACAAAAGCGTTCGATGGTCACTAGATCGTATTATTCTGTAAACTGGTTTACTTTGATTCAGAAAACATGTTTATTATTTTTAAATGACTATTAAATCATTTGAATACTCATCGTTCAATTTGTGATAAGAATAGGTTGATTTAGCCATCTCTAGGGACTTATCGGTAGTAAACTCCTCACAAAGAAAGGTTTTATCCTTTAAGCGCAAAAACAGACAGTAAAAA
>NC_064877.1:930000-932500 GCF_943734665.1 Anopheles aquasalis | reverse complement strand
CAGCAAGAAGTCAATCGATTGAAATCGACAGCAACGTCTAGAGCGTCGGTGGTCTCTACTACATCGTTGCCCGATGCTGACGCCAACGACTACGATGACTATAGGGCGCCGGCTTCGACTCCGGCTCCGGCTCCGGGGGTCCCATTATCCTGTCAGGACATTCCGGTAGGGATGCTCACACTCACAATCAGTTCCAGTGTGAGTTGAAGCAATGGCTATGTAAATTGGAGAAATTGAATTCTAAGCTTATTGTCAGATCATCAAAGTGTGGTGAAGAAGCTTTGTCGTCGCTTCTGCTGCCGAGTTCCGGTGTTGGGTGGTGTCTCTTTTGCAGGTCGACCGATTGATTCGTCGCTTCGTCCGGGGGTGGGAGTTTGGAAATTACGCTACAAGAACTGCTACCCAATAAGCGGTAAAAGATCCTTTCCTGGGGTTGAAAATTGAATAAAAAGCTAAAGAGAATGAGAGAGCGTTCTCGGCTGCTGAGATGACAAGTGAGAAATGTCCGGAAAATCGGTAACACCAAACCATATCAGAAGGAGAAGGAAAATTGTTCCTTCTTTGCACATTTGCCTCGTCGATTTCCGTATCGATTTGTAAATCTAGATTGATTGTGGCACTCCACTAACACACAAATACGCAGCCATGCAGCAGCGCAGTCAGTTGGAATCGAAGGAGAAATCTGATTTAATTTGTTCCAACCACCTTGTGGCTTGCCCCCGGGTGGTGCGGTGGGGTCGAACGATTCGACCTTTCGATTCGGTCACGTTGTTTAACCACTTCCTTCCGAGACGGTTCGGTCGCCCAGCCTGGCCCTGCGAACGGTATTAAGCTTTTCCGCTTTTCTAGCCTCTCCTTTCCGGACATACGGTCACCATCGGTTGGTCGACCATCAACAAGGGGATCGTCGTGGGCGGAAATTCGAAATCAAAACAGAACTTATCGATTGACGCCAGTCTCGGCTGTCAATGCGAAGAAGATGTTTCCGGACCGTCGGGGACCCGGGAATTGAATGCATCTGCGTTTGGGATTCTAATAAACTTTTCAAAGATAGTATTCTCTCACCTCTCACTCTTTATCAAGAGTGCACTAAAAACTCCAGCGATCCTGCGTTCCGGGGGTATCCTTCATAGAATAGAATAGAAATTGGGACCAGTCTTTGACTTAGCCATGACACTTTGAAGTGACAAACGCTTCGCTTCGTTGATGCTTGCAGGATTTCCCAAATGTTTCGTCACCATACAGACTTTTAGAACGGATTCGATTCTCGGTTCGTCTGCTGGAAACAGACATGGCTTTCTCCCACACACAGTGTCATGAACACCCTCTTGTTAGACGAGATGAAAGGATCCAAAGGACTGTGAAAGGCTACACGAAACGAGGGTAACAAGCCGAGAAGCGCAGCGCATCGACAGGACAACAACCGGTGTGCTCTAGCACCTGGAATAGATTTCGATCCGAGTTCTTTTTTTTTTTCTCTTTCCTGCCATCGTGCGAGCGAAAAAGCTGAAGCCAATCACTCAATATGCTTCGCGGAACATGGTGTTACGTTTGACGTGAATATCTTGTCATATCTATGGAGAAGGATGCGGGTCTAGCACTCGCCAGGTGTGCGTCAGGCTTTCAGGAATAGGTTTAAAAACTGTTGGACACACCTCTCGGGGTCATCCTGCAACCTGCAAAGTGTGCATCAAACAATCGTGCAGCGCAACAAAAGCCCTTAAAAAAGCACGCACTCTGAGGGTGCAACCGATGTTCACTGATTGAAGCTGACAGCAGACAGAGACACTTTCGCTTCCCTTTCGGTTCCCCGGTTTCCGGATCCAAAATGAAAAACGACAGGACGGTCGTGGCGTGGCCCTTAGGCATTGGTGACGAAGGGCATAGCCAGTGAATGGGCATCGCAATTAGCAAGGAGCTCCTTGAAACCCGAAACACGGATCCCGGGAATGCCGGATTCTCGCCTGAAGCTCAAAAAGGCAGGATAACGAGATGTGTTAGTTATGGCTCATCGACGCGACATCTCTCTTTCGCAGCCCATGACACTAATCCTCTTTCCTCGATTTCTCGCCTGTGTGTCTCGGTGTGTCAAGTGTCAAAAGGTTAACTCCAAGTTATGTTCCTGTGTGTTCCCGCCCTCGTTCACCGCATCTCGTCACGTACCACTTTTTGTGGATTTCCCCGTCAACCTCAACCGGCATTGCTACGTCAGGGAGTGGATCACATTATCGTTACATGGCTCGTCACTTGAAGGGATGTGTCCCGGGTTATAGGACAACACAACACAACAACAAACATCAGCGAATGCCCCCGCGGGGTGCTAGCTAAAGCCGGTAGCCCTGTTGTTTGACTCATCAGTGTTTATTTTTGCAACTAAGGTGTATCCCTTCTTAAAAAAAAAACGAATCCTTTTTGAGGGCGTGCGCACCCTAATCACACGCAGCTGTGCCCGGTAGTTGCCGGTTGTTTATTTGCTTTCGATCACTTCCTTTTCGGGTTT
>NC_064877.1:912500-925000 GCF_943734665.1 Anopheles aquasalis | reverse complement strand
AGAAAACGATACTCCGGCTCTATAAACCACTGGAGGGGAAGGAACCGTGAAACGTGTTTCGTAAAATCCTAAACATAAATCTCTTCACAAAACAGAACCCCGAAGAAGAACCGGCGACGGCGACGGCGGCACCGACCGATGATTATGATTGCGATGGGGTTTGGACATGGAAACCCATAATTCGGACGAATTCCGGAAACGCTGAACGCTGCTGGGCCGGAGAAATTGCGAAACAATCTTCGTTCGGAAGGGACCACTGCTGGATAGTAGCAGACCTTTCTTCCACAAAGAAGACTAACAACATAATAAGAAAAGAAACTCCTTCGTCTCCTCCGTCGAGACCGAAGAATGCTTTTCCGGGTTCTTGAGAGCCGGTCGGTGGTCCCGGTAAACAAGCGAAAGAAATTGACTGTAGCTGCTGGCTGGCCGGCCGGCGTTGCATCATCATCGGCAAGTGACCAGCAGGACGAGGACATAGCAAGCCAGGTGTATAAAGAAGGCTCCTCGCTGTGCTCCCATAGAACACAGACAGTTAAGCAGCAATTGTGACTATTGTTTGGCTGCCCCCTGCAAAGACCCGGGACTTGGGAGTAAGTCGATGAGACGGGCTCCTTGGATGGAGCAGAAAAGGATCGCTGGGAATGTCGCAGCGTGTTGCGTGCTTTGCTTTGTGGCCTGTGGCCAAACTCCAGTCAACGTGGCCCTTGTGGAGCTCTGTCTTGCATGGTACACCTTTCCCTCCCCCCCGGGGAAGAATTTCCCACGAAGAATGCTCCGCAAAGAATGATTCCTCGTTCGCTCACACGCCCTGGGGGCAATCATTCCTTCGGAAAGTGTAAGGATTGCGTTTTCTCGTGTTCCAGTAAGCCAGTGGCAAGTTCCGTTTGGTCAACCAACAAAAGAAAGAAAAAAAGAAAAAAGAAAAACACCGGACGCACGGGAAAACCCTCAAATCCGATTGCTTACGGGTGGTCGTTTCGGGGTGTTTTGTGTATCTCCATTATATTCTTCCTCCACGGAAGTGCTCCTGCTCCTGGTGGGCGGAAATGCACAACACAAATTGCCCACATAAGGCACATGAGACATAGGACATCGACCGGTGAGGGGGAGAGTCCGGAAAACTCGGAAAACATAATTGAAACGGAAAAAGGTCTAACCAACCGGAACGGTAACCGGAGAGAGCCCGGCTAATGGTCCTTCTTCTGGACCGCGCTGGTGGCCACCGTCCACCGGGAGTTGGGCGGGATTATCCTTTGTATTTTGCGAGTAAGTGTTAGCGAAACGTCTGCAACCGACAGCCACACCACCAGACACTAAGAAAGCCGAGTAAAACTTCAGTGAAAAGGGTTCCGATATGACAGATTGAACGATTGCAAGGACACCCTTGTAAAGGCATTCCTTTTTTTGCCTCTCTTTTAAGACAAAACAAAACAATTTCTCGAAATTAGCGATGACAAATTGACACAAAAAGATATCGCGACGAGAGAGAGAGACGGTCCTTATGATGGATGGATTTGGAGTGCGCAGGACACGACACACGGGACGCGTAACCGTCGTCAACCACGATTAATCGATGGGACTGATGGGAAGAAGGAGGAGGTCACCGACTTACGATTGTATAGCACGTGAATTTACATAATCGCGAATCGCGCATCATTTCCGTTCGCCAGCGCGCTACTTTGCGTGCCAAGTATTCGTTCGCCGAGCCCAGACGACATTCCGGGAGGATTAAAACCTGAAATCCGGTTGCGTGAAATCGACAAAGACCGGGTCTCCCGTGCGCGATCAACCGTGAACCGGAATGAGGTTACTTAATCCCGGATAATCTTCCGCTCGTAAATTTATGCACCACAAGCACCACAAGAGCTCGACTCGAGAATGTTATGTTGTCGAACTCCTGCTGTTGCTGTTGCTGCTGCTGCTTCTGTTCCGGTCACACCCACGACTTTTTTTTCTAGGGGAAATGTTTTGAAAAATGTGTTCGAAGCAGAATTTGCCGGGGGAACAATAGTCTCCGGCGCGCCTCCGTCTTCGAAGTGATACAATCATCATGCACTGAAGGGGCTGGGAGAAGAAGAAGCAATGAAAAGCCGCTGCTACCGTCTGCTGTTCCGCTTTTCCACGGTTTCCTCTTTCTCATTCTCGAGAATCTCGTCAGAAAGACTTGTGCGTGTTGATGTTCTATGATTCTACCGACAGTCTCATTGTCGGTGCGCTGCTCCAATGTGGAATGGAAAGAAAAACAATTTTCCAACACCCTCGAGCGCACACGTATCGTTGATTTTCGCGTTGCGGTTCGTCGGATTTTGCTGGATCACGATGGTTTCCGGTCCCCGCGGGGAGGGGGACGGAGGAGAATGTCGTTCCTATGCCGTTCCTTATGATTGTTTGTCTTTCAGCAAAGTGTTCCACCACCACCAAGCACCTGTGTGACTGGTGGCGATGTTGGGCCAAAGACAATGCCCTAATGGTCTCATCTAGCCCGTGTTTGACGCTTGCTGGGACTTTTTTGCTTCCCCATTCTAACGTTTCGTTCGTGAGTCAACGACGGACCTTGGGGTTTAGGAAATCTCGCAACAGAAGGACACATGAACACCACCACCAACAATCGGACGCGGTTGGTGGCAAAAAAGGTTTTCATTTTTTGTTTTGTCGACGAGACGACGACTTTGGTACCGCGTTTGCTACTAATGCCGTGCCTCCATAGGAAACGCACCGGAGCCCGCAGACAGAGAGACGCACACCCACGGCAGAAGATCAAACAACCGGAACATGAAAAACCTCGCGAAACGGCTGGCCTTTACCGAGCGTGGCGTGGATCTCGGCCATCGTCGTCATCGTCGTTGTTGTTCGTGCGGAATGCTCACTCGTTGCACCGTGGCTCGTGTATGTAAACGTTTAATGTTTTCCTCTCCATGGCCTGCTACATTTTCCATTTCCTTGGATTCCATTTCCCTAACCCGAGAGAGAGAGAAAAGGGGGGTGGAGGAATGTGTGTGCGCGTGTACTAAAAAAAAATAAATAAAATTCGCGAAATAAAAATTGCCAGACAATGGCGGCGTGGCGGTCACAGAGCCCCACGACTCGCCACAGTTGTTTTGCGTTTCGTTACACGCGCGGATTACGGTTCACGTATTTTCAGGCTGTCCGTAGACAGGTGCAGCAGGCCGGCCGGGTGACGACCATCACCACCCACTCACTCACATAGCCGGAAACGGGTCGTTTGAAATAAAATCTTCCAACTTCCATCCAACACCCCCCTCCCGGGCACGGTCCGATCGTTGGTCGGATGACTGGCAACGGCAAACGTCGGCGGACAATTTGACGGCAGGTTTTGGGCCGGGGAGGGTTATTTTTTGTGGTTTATGGAGCATCAGAGAAGGCTGCACACGGCAACGAGCTACCTTTTTGTCTCGGTGGTTTTTTTTTCTTCTTTCTTTGTGATCCGGCTGCTCCATCTCGTTGGTTAAGCATCAACTGGCCGTAAATTCCATTTAATAATTTTATGCTTTGAGATGTAAAATCCAGATACGGCATTGTGTTCTCAAACTGTTTTATGGGCTCCGTAAGACGCAGGCCGACCCTGATAAAGATCAATATGATGAATGGTGCCGTGTTTACATCGGCAACACCGTTACTATCATCACCGTAATGAGCAGATCAGCAAAAGTGATAAAACAACTTTATTCCTTCGCTCATCGCCCACCCCAAATTGGTTCGTTAAATAATGTCTTGAAAGGAATATTGCAGCTAATGACAATATTTTTACTTATTCGATGCTGGAGAATGTTTCCGAGTTTGCCAACAACAACGTTGACATTTGCTATGAACCATAGTAACGCATCCATAGATGCAGCAAAGCGAAAAGGATTGTCAAAAATAGTAGTCTGGTTTGGAGCAAACGGCTGTAAAAATTCGTAGGTACGAGTTGCAAAAAAAAACAGCAGAAATCACATCGTAAATTGACGACAAATAACTCTCTCTCTCTCCCGTTTTTTTGCCCTTTTTGCCAAAAGTCAAAAGTTCAACGGGATGGGAGCAAAACCTTTCTCCCAGTGCGCAACCGATGGCGAAGAATCCGCGAAGGCCAGAAGAGAGAACAACGGTGCCCGTGCAGAGCGAAAGTGAGAGACCGTCGTGACGCCTGACTGAATGGTCGTTTAGCAGATTGAATCGATTCCCCGCTTCCGATCCGAAGTGCTTCCGCTAATGAAGCGTATCCTGCGTGTACCGGTGGTGCGCGCTGCCACGATCCAACTAACTTATGACACCCATGGCTACTGCTGCTCCGTTATCCTTTCGCTTTGGGCCACTAACGGGTATTCAACCGTTCCACCGTCCACGGGACCGATTGGGCGCCGTTGGGTGTGTTTGCACAATGTTTAGATGTTTTTCTGCTGTTCAGCTCTCTGGTAAGGTCTCGGTTATTGTTGCTGTGATCGTGTGTATCGCGTGTCGTTCCGTTCCAGGGATGTCATGTATCAACTGGCGACGCGGCACAAAAACGCAAACCCCGAGGACACCATCAACGCGATACAACGTCGGTTCTAAATGTGATCCTTTATGTGCTGCACTCTGCATCGAAACCCGAGAGCACCTCCTGGACTGCGGCCTCGGACTCGCTCAAAAGTTCGATCGTTTGGACACACGAGAGCCGATGGTATGGCGATGGGAGCGAATTCATTACGTGCGGCCTCGTTCACGAACGAGCACACGACTGCAATTTTCCAGACTGCAACCAGCGGGTACACCAGGGGAGAGGATATCTCGTTTGGAGTTTGGAAAATGGTCAGCTGCCTGGGAAGGAGTCAACCACAATTTTATGGTGCATTTTCCTCCCCCTTTTTGATGGTGCAGCAGCGCGCGAGCGCTCTCTGCAAGTCAGCAACCGTTATTACTCAAGCCAGGACACGCGGCCACGGCCCTGACGGTGGTGCTCGATCGTGTCCGATGGCCCGTGACGGAGCGCAACGATGGACGGTCGGACCGCATCGCTTTGTGCATCGGTGACCAAAGAGCAACTCTGCTTCTGCTTCTGCTGCTAATGGATCCTTCCTCTTTTCTCGCTTGTCGCTCGCTTAAGTGCCCATTTTGTGGCATGTTTGAGTAAATAAAAGGCCAGCAATTAAGGGCAGAAGATGGTGAGCAGCGACGAGCGTGAGCAGGTGGGTAATAGCGTCAACGAACACCCCCCCGGGTGGGGTGGGGTTATAAGTAGCGTTTAATTCCTTCGTGGTTTGGCGAGTCCTCTCCTCTTTGTTCTAATTACATGCACCTTTACAAACGCGCGGTAAGTAATGGGGAAATCATGCAGCATATAATAATCATGATTGAATTTTAAAACACAACCCCACCGAGGTCGAGTGTGTCCACACATTCTGCGAAATGAAATTAATAACTTCGTGCATCTAATGGTCCTCCTTCTGTGCCTCAAAGCCGTGCTTTCGAGAATGCAATTTTCCCGAACGGAAGTCAACGAGCGGTGTGGATAAATTGGTCGCATTTTTATAACCTTCACAAGAGCGCCGGCCACCAGCAAAACCACCAATCGACCACACCAATCCCCGCCCCGCTTTTGCGGAACTGACTCCGCAAATTGGTTACCCAATTTGGATCATTACGATGATTGTGAAAACCACGAAGGACGACGGCGGACATTACGCGCCCTGAGAAGGGTTCTTTAAGTAGCAGAACCGAAACATTCTATAACCACCCAATGGGATTGCTGTGGCAACGCAGGGGGCCAGCCAGAAAGTAAATTAATCCGATAAGGTTCGCTGGCGCACCGCGATAAACGCCGGAACGGGAAGAACTGCTTCTTCACAACATGGCGTAATGCTCTTAATTTTGTTTACCCGATGTTTCAATGATTTACCAACTGTCGGCTCATGATTTATGCACAACAAAAGTGTCTCATTTCGGGTCAAAACTTTTTCCAACGAAACACGGCACCAAGGATGGATTTCAGTTTGGTTTCATCTGACAAACTCGGCCGGAATGAACGGAATGAAGAAAGTTTTCCACCTCCGAAACGAGATGCAAAACATCAGAAAACGGAATTCTATTTGATGGTATTGTCTGGTGGAAATTAATCAATAGCCAACTCCAGCCTTCCTGCTAAGGACACCTTTCAAACGACGACGAATCAATAACTAAATTAGATGGCAGACAAAGGAGACCACATCGGCGACGCCACGCTCGGACAAGGTGAACGATACCGAGGCCGCGAGAAGGTATGTTTCACCCTCGAAAAGTGTCTTTGTCGTGGTTTTCCTTGCTTCCATTAATTTAATCCTCCGCATCCTCTTCGGACTCGGACTCGAGAGCGCAAAAGGGTCACAAAGAGCCCGGGAACGGAGACCGGCCAACCAACCGACCACCACCGAGAGCATTATGCTGCGCAAACAAATGTTTAATGATGATCCTGCAAAAGTTTTGCGAGAATTAATTTCCCCGCCGGACCCGGTCCCTGAGAGGGGGGCAACGGAGGGACGGGACGGGAGTCCACTCCAAAATACCGCCTCGGCAACATTGTGTGGCCATGCGCATGGTGGTGGTGGTGGTCGAGAAATTTTCCAGCAAAATGTTTCACATAAATTGCTTTCCGTCTGTGCTCTGTTTAATTAGCCACGAGAAGAGGGAGGGAGAGGGACTCGAGTCACCTTTGGCCATCATTGGAAGTACACAAAGCGAGCACACGGGTATGTGTCCGTTAGACAACATGAGCAACATAAGAGAGAAGAAGAGAGATGCTGGTACTAGGAGGTATTTAGTATGGCTTGGCATCTTCACCTTTACACCGTTTGGTCATCATTTAGCGAGGTGACGCACCGAATTCCTTCTACTTTATTAAAAGCGGCACGATAAGCATGTGCCAGCAGCACCACACCAAGGATGCCAACGGTGTCCTCCGAGAGCATCGATAAACGATCGAAACTCCGTGGCTCCCTGTAAATGTGTGCGGGTGTGTGTTCGCTGATTAGTTTCTGCGCTTCACTGGAGTGTGAGTGGCCGGATGGGCCAACTTTGTGGTCTGCAAGCTGCGACATTTGAACCCCGTAGCCCCTCGGTTCTCGGTTCTATGCCCGGCATCCCACGGCTAAAACTCATCCTCAAAGGGCAGCACCATGGGGTATGTAATGCTCGCTGGTCCGGTCCGTCCGCAGACCGGAGCTGCTCGCTTAGTTACATCTCCACCTCGGTCCTACGTTGGCGAATTTTCGTTAATTATTCACAGCACACCGAGCATGTTAATGAAATTTCGTAACGTCAAGGGGGAATGCCCCCCCCCCCCCCCCCGGGTCCTCGCGCTGCTGACGGTACGATGATGAGAAGATTAAGCAAACGAAAGCGCTTCAAACCACGGCGAAAGATGATGGCGGTGAAGGTGCGAGACCGAGGACGGGACAGGATCGCCTCTCCTTTTTTGGATTCCCAAACCAACTCGAATCGTCTCGCCAGATGATGAAATCATGAGAACTCGTCCTTTCGACTTTTACCACGGTGAAAATGAACGAAAAACAATACATAAAGATGTCATTCAACTGAAGAGAATTGGCTTCTGCGCGCGCCATACAGCGTCCCCGCCCAGTCATCACCACCACAGAGTCAGTGACAGCGGGATACCGAAATCGGGATGGGGGGAAGGTCCTGTTTCTGTTCCTGCTGCGAGGACGTCGACGACCACCACCACCACAGTGCCGCAGGATGAAAGCATTAATTAATTTGCAAAACAACGACAATGGACGACCACCTTCGGTGCTGAGAGAGCTGCTCCTGTGGTGAGGACAAACACTAGCCCTAGAGCTGGCTGGCTGCTGCTGCTGTCTGGCCCCGGGGGGAGATGTTACTTAATCGAATTTATCCGAATCATTCGTTTTTAGTGTTCTTAGGTTCTGGTATCTAAGCGAATAACACGAATGTTGTCGGATGCACAACATCATCAAAATCAGTTACAGATTTGTCGGAATCAAGGTTTGATGGAGATGAAGCTGCAGAACAGCGTTATTCGCGATTTGATAGCCAACAAGTAACATTTTCTATTCGTAAATAAGCAGATATTTGCTAGCTAAGTTAACTTCTTGCAAGAATATGACAGAAAGCGGACATTTTATGAAGAGAGGGTGTAAAGAGCTGCTTCTAACTTCTAATATCAATTTGACAGACTTCCAATGACGTCAACTACCATTTTATGATGAGATTAGGACTTCTTGCGAACTGATTGCTCCTAAATATAACCAACCGGAACCAAGCTGTTCACAAAACCAAACGAAATAACCGGCTTAGGTTCGCCTGAAAGGTTGTGGGATTGGATAGAGAAACAGCAGAGGAATTGACGTGTTTCAATCTACCAGGAAGAATCCCCGTGGAACCCCTTTTATGCCATGCAGCAAATGAAGCATAAAGAGGAGAGGAGGAGAGGGACGGGACGAACCCCATTCCATCACGTGTAATTGAGCTGTCGAGTTCACGTGAATTGCCCTTACTGGCTCCATATATTTGGACTGATTTTAAAGATAAATGGACGTATCATTGAACCACGACTGCTGCTGCTGCTGCTGAGCTTCCGGAACTCGATTCCCTGCATCGCACGTGCGCACACCCAGCATCAGCAGCAGCACGTGTAAGAGATAATGATAGCATTTCAATTTTGTGCACTGCAAGCTAAGAAATCTGCAGCTTGGACCACTCGTACTATGACCGATCGATACGATACGAGCGAGCGAACGAGCGAAAAGGTTAGAGCGCAATTGACCAACCGCACCATGTACTGGCCGGGTTTTGTCCACGTTAGGATCGCGTAGGAGTGCCCGGCCAATGTGAGAGGGGAACCAATGAAGTGAAATGTAAGACCCAACCAGGCACAGACCAAGCGCACAACACATGCGTTTGTCGCAAAGTACGACGACAGGGCTGTGCGCGCGCGTCCGGGACATAATCCGGTGTTCTCTTCCTGTCCGTGTGGCCACGAATTGTGTCAAACGAACGGGATCCACGACGGAAAGCGCACGACACTCACTTCTTCCCTCGGATCGGTTTTGGGTTCGTTTTAGAGATTACTCCACCACCGGACTCCACCGAACCGAGGCAGAGAGTGCGCCCGCACGGGCACACCTTTCCCCGGGCACCTTTTAAACCGTAACACGAAAACCCGTTTATGAGGCATCATAGACCCCCCCCCCCCCCCCCCCCCAGGTGCGGCCCTAACCATTGCTGTGGCTGCAACTGATGAAAGCGCAGGCAGAAGGCAACAGAAATGGAATGTCAGAAAGGCAAACGAGAGGGGGGCGGCCGATGGAGGACCGGTAGTGGAGCATCGCGATGGACTATGCATCGCGGACACGACATCGAAGAGGAACGTATCTCTTTCACTTCGATCGAGGAGGAAATCTAACCTCCACCCCGTCGCCTGGCCGGACGTGATGATGAATCGAATCGGTCGGTCGGTTCGCGAGAAGCATAATCCGCGCCTCAGTCTTTCAGCTGCAAATCGTACGGTCGCGTCAAAGGCCGATCTCGTGCTTGCTTTGTAGTCGAAAAATTCGCGTTTCTCATTTGAAGCGAAAGGTGAAACCGCTTGGCGACTGACTGGCAGCATCATCATCATCATCATCATTCGCGCCATCACAGAGCATGCTAGTGTGAGATTGATCGCTCTCCGTTCGCGCTCTCTTCCAGCAACAGCAGTAGGCGAGCGAAGAGCGCGTGAAGGTTTCAACTCATTTGACAGATCGCGCTACTCACATACATGCACATGGGAGGCCATGATTCGGAGGGGGGCCCAATGGGGGGCGGGTTGCAGACAAAACGACGGCGAGATTGGATTAAGTGCAGTGTAACGGACGCGGCCACGGGCGCTGGTGCTGTATGCTGCGTGTCTGTGTGCTCGCATCCGTTTCCATTTCAACCCGTTTTCGAACTCCATCCGCGCCCGGTCCGTTCGTGTTGAATGGGAACACACCAACAGGTCACTCATACCCGTACACGGCTGGTGGTTGGTGAGCGCAGACAAAAAATTAAGAAAGAAAGCAAAAAAAAAACGTGGAACAGAACGCCATGCCGTTGGTTGGATGTTTCTTTTTTTTTCTCCACCACATCGCTTCCAGATTGGGTCCCGACGGGGGGACCACGAGATAACGTAACGTGCTACCGAACCAACCACACTCTCTCGAACACGCTGTTGAGCAGCAGTTGCCAGCCAGAACATCAAACGGAGGACGAGGAAGCGAGAGCGAGCGCAACCCTTCTCTTGTCGGTTTTTTTTTTGGGGATGATTATTTAATATTTCGAAAATAAATCGACCACCAAGAAGACACTCGAGTGGACGAGCGGCCCAAAATCCACCGTCCCCAACCACCACCAACACCATCGGACAGCGATGATGATCGCGCGCGCGAGAGGATGATCTCATTTATTTGCGTTGCGCAGTGAAGGTAAATAGAAACTTTTCGACTGTTTTTGGCGCGAGGTGATTGCTTGTGGCGTGGCAGTAGCCAGCGAACGGTTTGCGAAATGACTACGAGATGAGGCGAAGAGGACGATCGTTGGCGAGTGAGAGCGAGAGTTCATAGATCAGCAACTGATTTACCACCAACTGACCGACACACCACGTCGGTTTTTCGGTGAAGCCGTGATGCCGTTGTTGATTGCAAAACACTCACAGCGTGGTAGTGATCAATTCGAGAAGTTTCACATTCGTCAATATTTATTTCGATATTCAGCTCCAGTCAGGAGGTAACAGAGAAAATAAATTAGCGTCCGTCTAGGGAGAAGTGGCTTATTATAAAGTTAATTTGGCCAGACATCGCCCGAGGAAACATGAAGACAACGCGATCACAGGGGAGGACGCTAAGACAAAACACAAATAAATATCGATCGAACATCATCTTCCGCACACGCAGCAGCACAATCATCGACAATTTTCTCTTGCCCACGCTCGGTCGCTTGCAGGCACCCGAAGCGAACAAATTGCAGCGATTATGGCCAACAAATAAAACAGAAAAAAAAGATGAAAAAAAAAACGGAAAACTCCGGTGGAAAGTGGGTGGAAAATTGATTGCAAAACATCAAATTAAATCATGAACCAATCGAACAACACCAACAACAACAGAGAGCATGCTGGTGGTCGATATGATGCCTCTGCAAACTGACTTCCTGGCGTATTTCTGGACAGGTTCTGGACGCCCCCGGGGGGTGGTGATTCAATTAGAGAAAACAATGTTTGCATATCTGTTGACGACTAGACGACTAGGTTGGTCTTGGCCGCAAAAAAAGGAGCGGAAAAAATCTTGCAAACGTTCGAAATAATTGCCATCATTTTATCCTCGACTCCTCCGTATGTTTCGTGATCTTTCCTCATCGTGCACGCGTCAAAAGCATCAATCTCGATATGTTTCTCGTAGGAACATCACTATCCCTGTGGTTGTTGTTCGTTGGCAATCGAGGAATTGAGTGAATTTGATTCCCCCATTCCGCCATTCAACCAGTGAGCGGGCGCGAGACGGTACCGTTTTCGAGCAAAAGACACAACGACGCGGATGGAATTGACACGGATGAATATCGCAGATTTATCACAGCCCACCGATCTGAATGTGAGGAGATGTGAAGAGAGAGAGAGCCTTCAAAACATGCTGATGAATTCCGTTCCGTTCCGCTTCACTGTCATTCCGATTTGATGGTTCGATGGTTGCCGGGGACGTTGGTGGAGCCACGTTTCGCGAGTGGCTCGAAGGTTTAACACCGCGAGTCGCACGAGATGACACCCTGCTGACGATGACGGGGTTGCTTCACGGGTCGTCTCGAGCGAGTCTCATCGCGTCATCGGCGTAGGAAGAGAGTGCTAAATCAAATCAGCGAATCCCGCGAACTCCGACGCCCGATCCACCGGCGAGATGGATGGTGAAATATGAGCTCCCTCGAAAGCGAGGCTTTGTTGACGAATGGCCAAGCGTCGCACAGGCACCGGGGAAAAAAAAACGGAAGGAAAATGATGCACACTTACACTTGTCAGCGGCTGAAAAACGACAATATAATCCAGCGATGCGTGTGGATGTTCCAACTGGAGAAAAAAAATGGAATTTGCCTCAATGTGTTCTAGGATGATTTCTAGAATTTTCTTTGGCATTCCCGGAACCGTGCGTTCGTTCAAAATGCCAGTCAGCCATACTATTCCCGAGGGTCCAATGTGGTGTTGCTAAGTAACTGTCACCAGGCAACTTAATTTGGGGGAAAACGATGAAAAGGTTGTATAAAAGGGGCACCCTCCATTTCCACGAATCTGTTCCAACCCTCTCTCTCCCAAAGACCGAAACAATTTGCAACAAACAAGCAACACAGCAAACCCCTTTTGGGTGGTTGGCAAATAAGATAATTTCCGGTTCGGCTACAGTCGATTATCCTGACGCGCGAACGACACTAAGGAAATTGTTATTACTCCGGAGCACTAATTACTATTATGCTCTGCTGCTGCTGCTCGGTTGCTGCTGCTGATGATGCATTTT
>NC_064877.1:895000-902500 GCF_943734665.1 Anopheles aquasalis | reverse complement strand
TTTGTGTTCATTTGGTGTTCACGATCGCCTGCATGTCGAGTGCATTTTTGTGGTCGACAACTGGCGTTCTGTTTACATCGAGCATCGAGCATCTGAAAAACAGTTATAGCGTCCTGATTGTGCATCAATAATTTCTTTCTGCTAATCGTATACTATTATTACAAAGGTTAAGTCGTTTTTATACCGAAAAAAACAAGTTAATTAACCGTTTTATTTCTTCAAACTGTCATTTTGAATTGTTTATTGTTTTCGAAACGTTTCGAAATTCGCATGAATCATCGAACGCCTGAGGCCATCGTAATCGAAAGTTACAGAATAAGCACCTTAACAGGAGAAAATGTGGTTTGTCAATGGGGAGATTCGCACAGCGTGTGATGTTTCGAACATCTCCGTCGCGTGCACCCATTTTCACGCACATCACTGTGGGGAGTTGTTTACAAAAAGTGGAATTTTGGAAAACCGGAAAAGTGGCTAAAAATTAATAATTTAGATAGTTTACTGTTAAGGGCCATTAAGCAATAGTTAATTAAGGTAAGATTGAACGATTCCCGAGTTGGGGATGCTCCCGAAAACCTCGTCCTCCGACGGTGGATGACATCATCGGGATGGGATAACGGAACCGCTTTCTTTTGCCGTAGGATTATGGATGCCCTGAGTGTGATCGAGAAACGGTTGGAGCATCTGAACCAGCTGCTCGGCCCGTTGCCAACCGACGAAAGCCAATCGGAAAACCTGACCGAGGCCATCCTTTCAGCAGCGTCCTTCCTGCCGTCCGCTAGCACCGGGCACCTCGCCGACGGAGCGGCCCGTAGCGCCATTCTGGAGTCGTTCAAGCGAAAGGACGAGCTGGAAGCGTACCTGGATCCAGCATTCATTGAGGAGAAGCAGGACATCAAGGCGAAGGAAATGTACATCAACACGATAGCCAACGATCTGGCCGGGACGTTCGAGATGCTGCAGAAAATCAAAACCCTCGAACCTACGCTCGGGGCGGAGTACTTTCGTAACCTGCCCGATGTGAGCGACCAGCTGAAGACGATGACCACGACGATGGCGGAACAGAAGCAGGCCAACGAGTTGCTCGAGGAAAGCCTCGTGATTGCGATGCAACGTTATGGCGAGATTCAGGCGGGAATCAAAGATTCGCTCAAAGGTATGACCGATCGTTTGGACCAGCTGGAAGAGCGCTTGGCGCAGAAGAAAAAGGAAGACAAGGACATTTAAAGCGGACCAAGGGGTTTTTGGTTAAACATTTTTCTTTTTTTTTATGTAAGCAACTATCTGCGATCATGTCACTAAACTATTCCTACTCGCTTATCAAATAAAACAAACTTCATTGAAACATTAGCGTGATTTAGACGAAAAGACATCTGAAGAAAGGCTGGAACCCATAGAGATTGATATGCATTGAGGACACTGCAATAAACAATGAGAATGTTGAAATTGATCAAATTCGCGTAAAGTTATCTTTCCAATTCTGGAATTATATCTTCACGCGGTAGTTTACCATCGATAGCATGATACGATATTGATCATGCCTCTAGGACGCATGCTGATAAATTAGAAAAATCGATAAATGCTACAAAGAATTCGTTAGTTCTCAGGAAGGATTGAGATATGCTCGACCTATGCACCACAGGGAGGATTTTCTTTAACACATTTTTTTATTAATCATTTAATAGTTTTTCAGTCAGATGTTTTGCTGTTTTGCGCGCTGTTCTCCCGGTTTTGGTCGTAAGTGATTTGCCACCAATCTAGAACAATGACCAATAACATTAACAATCCGGTCATGAGTTCCGGAATTGGTGGTTCGTTTTGAATTTCCTAAAACGGGTGCTGATGCATGGTGGGTTGTGATGGTGATGGGGCTAATACTTATGACCTCATCTAACGCTCGAGATGTGGCTTTCATGGGAGGATGATTAAACATTTAAATGACTATATCACATTTTAACGTATGCGACGCTGCATGATCCAACACGTGATCCTGCCAGCGGGTTCTAGCGGGAACCGATCGCCCTTTCCTATTCCTCGTGCTCCTCCAGCTCGTGTCCGTACTGGTGGTGATCGTATTCGTGACCACCATAGTGCTCCTGACCGATATGCTCCGAGCCAGCATGGCCCAAATCATATCCATGGCCACCGTGCAGCTTGCTCTCGAACTCGCTGTGGTTCTCCAGGGTCAGACCGTGTCCGTGGTGCTGCTCGGTTTCTGGGTGGACAATCTGCGCCGTGAAAGCGAATGAGATGACCGTTAATGTTCACCGAAAGAAAGGATGCAACAATCTTTCTACCACATACCTTGAGATTATGCTTGAGGCCGGAAATCTCGACCGGGTGCTTCAGGAACTGCTGATCCTCTTTCTTCACGTACACCGGGACGGCGTGGAAGTGGTGGAACTTGAAGCTCTGGTGCGAAGTCGCATGCTTATGCTCGATGTTGTGATGATGCTCGGTCTCCGACACATCATCATCATCCTGATGATGATGGATCACTCCGGCGAAGCACACACCCACGAACAGCGTCACGAAGATCTGTGAAGAACACAAGGCACCCCCGCCCCAATGAAACAATTCACAAACTCCAGCACTAAATCGTTGGTGTCGTCACTACTCACAACTGCTTTGAACATTTTTAACGGTTTCTGCGGCCACTTAACACTTGGGATCACTTTTTAGTAGCACGGAACACGTGCCAGGAAGTAGCGACGAGAGAAACGACGACGACGACGACGACGATCAACTGTCGGGAGGTAGACGTCTGTACACCGAGGAACTACGATGGGTTGTGATGCCTTTGGTGGCTGCCGTATAGAGACTTTATAGTAGCTTGCCCCTCCTGTGCGATCGCTGGAAAACCGTCCCAAACGGGGGAAAGCGAAAGTAACATGGTAGGGCGCTGGGAACAGCACATTATTAGAGTGGCCAGCCGCGGGTTTGGAGCACAGGTAGATGGCTCTCGACGCCACCGTTGGAGAGTAGATAGATATGGAAATAGAATTCATAATGCGCAGGCATTCCAAATTTGCAAACGCAACTTTTGCCCAGATTCTGCGCTTGTGTAACTGAATTTCCCGACTCACGTTACAAGTGCCAAAGTTAATAGGCTAGTTCCTCTTGTGCAAAATGCGGGAGAAGAAAAGCGAAATGCTCCCAATTGCTTGCCACATGAAGCAGGTGGAGCGGGCTATCAAATTACCGGCAAAACGAATGTAATTGCCAGATCCAGAGCAGCCTGAACCAACCTTTCCCCTGCTCAGGAGGTGCATTCGGGTTGGCACTTTTCAATTTCTTCCTAATGGCGGTCTGGCTGTTTCAAATTCGTTTTCAAAAATAAAAGAGATTTATGGCCAACGGTGGCCACAGGGCACAAGCCCTGTTCCAAGTGATTCTATCTCGTGTACCTTACAATGAGGCGGTCATGTTTAGTGTGTCGCTTGTTTTGGGTTTATGGGATGTTACGCAAAGCGGTGGTGAAAAGTATGTTGAACTCCATTGGCCTTTCGGGGTTTTATCGTCCTATGCTACGGTGAGTCGGCGGTAGCATGTTACCACACGAATAAAAAAAAAGCCACGACTTATGGTCACCTGAAATTGATTTCTCATGAGTAGGTAACGATTTTCCACGCCTCAGATACTTCCACTCGCAGGGTGGGTTGTGCTTCTTTCGCCCTTTCGAAAGGGCTACAGGGGGGGCGGTCCTGTGAGCTGGAACCGGCGTCAAGATGGAGCGATTGCATGGGGTGCATTTGAACGGGCATGGAGTGGCCGTACACGCGATCGATCGATCGATGACTGATGACTGTCGCGGTCGCACCGTCGGTCACAACCATTTCGCCCTCGAGCGAAAGCCATTTCACCTGGTTTCATATGTTTCTCCGTTTATTGGCCGCCGTACCGTACGCCCTGCAGTGATGCACCCGCAGGTGAGATCTTACCGAATCCGTCAATCCTCCTTACCCGGGCTCGCTTTTATCGGGTTTATCGTTGTCAGGCAGATCTATGCTACTTTCTTCATCGAACAGGTTCACCGAGACCTACGCTTAGAGATCGCTGGTGCGCTGGCTTGGGGTTGAATGTCCACCAGCCCTGCATCTACGTGGTGGCAATAACCGAGTTAAGGGCTCGGATGGGAAGGATGCAAAAATCCGGGAACATGTTTCGCATCTACTTTGCGATCCAGTTGTTTCGTCCAGCAAGTAGAGGTTCATTGATGTAATACCCGTCTCGTCTCGTCTCGTCTCGTCTCGGCCGGCCAGCTAGTGCAGGAAGTGGTCGGACGTGATCTATCCGGGCCAGCGGGGCGCGATTGCCAGCATGTGAGAGTGTGCAGAAAGTTCCGTAACCAGTTTGAGCTGATTTTCCAATGCAAAACAGGCTAACCAGAGTGGCCACTGGCCGGACTGGGATGCATCGGAAGGCGCGTGTCGCGTGCCCGTATCATCGTTTCCTGTTTAGAAGTTCCGTCGGTCGTTGCTATCATTAATGAGCCTTTTTTGCTGATGAGCTGATGCAGATTAATGGATCTATTGAACCGGCTACTTGAGCAAGTTGGTTTATCTGTAGAGATAATTACACTTTGATGACGACATGGAGCAACATACGAAAAGATGGCCACCGAATGCGTTGTGAACAATCCCGCATCGGCATCATAATCATCCTCCCGGGTGAATGTCGATTATAGAGCGTTGAACAACGCGAAAACGGGATCACGTATTGCGATCGTGATCGTTTGGAAGATGCTGGGTGGTTCAAGATGAACGAGCTTGCAGTGTGCAGCGGCACAAAATCGCACAAAAGAATCACGTAAGCCCATCAGACACACGTGGTGGGTGCCGTGCGGTGCGGCGTTCCGTTCGATTTGGGTTTCGCGCGAGGAATAACCGTGTGCTAATGGTGAGAGATGCGGGAGATTCGCGGGCAAATTGAAAGAAATTGTTCTTTGTGCTAATATAGGACGCCGCATAAGGCACTCTCGGCATGGCGTCTGCCACCATTGCACCGGTTTGCGTAACGTTTGCGCGTTGTTTGCTACACGTGTTGATGTCACCATTTCTTCTGCGCGCTGTGTGTGGTAAAAGGCACGTTAAAAATCAGCATTTACGGCGATGGAGTAACACAATCCAACGGTACCAGCCAGCCAGCCCCGGTGGCCACCAGCCAACCGATACAAATCTCCAAATAGACAGCATAATGGTTAAGTGCTTCTGTTAGGGCTGCCGTTTGCTATCGCGATGCAGTTTGCAGCGATGAAATTGATAGCGTTGGACAGTCGGTAGCGGTGAGCAAGGATAAGCGCATGATTCATGGAGCCAGCCACGGGAGGGAGTACATTGTTGGCGCTTATTTCGGGCAACATTTCCTCTTGTACGTGTTCCCAGGGAAGCAATTACCGATCGTTTGTTGGCCGGGTGCATCGGCCGCAGTTGCGGTTGCTTCAGTGCATCGTTCCCTTCAAGCCAGATGATCCCGTTCGAGTGCCTCCTCCTCTTCCTCCTCCTCCTTCTCTCGGAGCGCTGCGGAGACACCGTCACGACCTGACGAGAAGTGGAGCTCCGAAGTGTGTTTTAAGCTTGCGTTGTAATAATTTTATGGTTAAAGCCATTGCATAAATGAGCCCTCGGTGGGTTGCAGCTACACTGCCAACCCCCAGTTGCAATGTTTTCGATTTTATTACGGTGTTTATGCGGATTATGGATTCGAGACGATTTCATGCTTGTCTGGTGGTCGTTTTTGGGCAAGCTTTAATCATTCGCAGCTCCAAACACCACACTTTGCTGTCGAGATTAGTAGCTACCAGCTAGTGGGGCCATTTTGTGGAGCATGAAACATGGAGCACACTTGGCCTTCGTTGGATGAGAGTGAAAGACGAATGGCCTCGGTGTCGGGAGTGATTGCAATGCGCATGATTTATTATGCACCCGATGCTAATTATTCCCTCTCTGTGTTTTTCACCCAATAGTAATGGCCAAGCGCGTTTGGTGCAGCATAAATCAGGCCAACGAAAGTGTGGGCCCCGAACGCATGCGAAATTTATGATGCATACACGTATGCTGATGGCCACCGGTGATCTGTGATCGAGAAATGAGATCAACGAATTGGTTAAATTTTGATAACATTCCTTTCGGCTCATGTACTTGCAATGCGTCATTGTTTAATAAAAAAACAATATTTAAAGCTTTGAAGCTTGCGTAACATTTGAATCCAATTAGGAATGATGGCTAGCTTACCTCACGACGTGCCAAACTCATTAACGAATCGCACAAACCATTAACTAACGACGCAAATACGACCTGCGCTCTTATGACAGTTGGCGCCCCGTTGTTTGATCCGGGCCGGCCGAGCCGCTTTGCCGGAAAATGCCATTTACCGGCGGGCTGCGCCACCAACGATTCGCGAGTTCCGGTGGCAATCCGGAAGCCACTGGTTGCCGCGTGGCAAGCATAATGAACCGCGGTGGAGTTTCGTTCCTGGATCAGGTTCCGGTATTCCGGAGAGGAAACGGTAGCGGTGACGAGGGTGAGGGCGAGGGCGAAGAGGTCACCAAACGAACGGTGCATCCGGTGGCCATCGATAAGCATGTGAGCTTTAGCCTGGGTTACGCAACGAAATGTCAAGTTCAATGAGCGAATAATGGCCACAAAGAGGAGGGGGGGGGGGGGATGGAATCCAACGGCCGAGGAATGGGGAATTGCAAGTTTGTTGCTTGGATTTTCCCTCGAGCTTCGAGAGGAATTAGGTTTGAGGCTCGCACGTGACAGGGCTCGTTTGTAACGAATTCCACATGCGCCACTCACCTCGTTGGTTCGCTCGCGTGCTCTGGCCGCCGCAAAAGGCACGTCAAATAAGGAAGTTCGTGGAGCACTCGACGGAGTGGCCCACGGAAGCGTAGCTGTGGTGCTGCATTTCAGATGTCGTGCCTCTCTTTTCCATTTTTCCACCGACAGGAGCCTGGGACCGCGTGGTGGTGGTGGTGGTGGAAGATTGACGGGAAAAGGCACCGTGTTGACAACCGGCACCGGTAAGGGATTTCAAATTCGATTCGCGAGTCGCGAGTGCGTTCGTCTTTCGAGACGTACTGACATAAATTTATGTTTGCTGCACTGGTGACTGGTCTCTAGTGCATCGCGGGAGTGTGGTGGGAGGATGAGACACCCGAGGGTGAAAGAAAGTGACTGGAGCGCTGCCAAAGTCTCCTAAGCCTAAGGTTGGTGAGCTGCTAATAGATTTATTCCACGATGACAATGATGGCGTTGGTGGAATGATGAAAATTGCTTTATTATTGCGGATCACGTGAGATGCAGCTTGCCGAGGACTTGCGCGATATATGCGATCACATCAAATAATCCACCTGCGCATTGATTTCAAGATTTTGCTCCAAACTACGACTGAACGACGCATAGACAATCGCTAACGATCGCGCTAGTGGCCCGTGGTGAAACCGTTACAGCGATTCTATTATGTCAACCCGGGGGGGGGGGGGGGGGGAATTGGCACCAG
>NC_064877.1:887500-890000 GCF_943734665.1 Anopheles aquasalis | reverse complement strand
AATCCTCCCTCCATATCATCCGATGACGATCGATGAGTGGATTTGTAGATCGTTACCGTTTTGATCGGTGTTTTGTGTGGTGCCTTAAATACCATCGGCTTCATCTTCTTCTTGTCCCGCACAATGTACTCGATCGGTTCGTGTAGCTTCGCAGTGGAGCTCAGGGCTTTCAGGGTTGCATCGGACGCCGATCCGAGATAGAACTCACCATCCGCTACAGCGTGCAGACTGTCCCAGTTGTACTTCATGGCAAAGTCCTCGGCCAGCTTGGTGGAGTAGTTGCTGCTAAGGAATGCGGAGGAATCATCCGCGTCCGCGTTGATGCGAAAGTCTTGCGGGAGTTTCGATTGATCGTCACCCAGTTTGATCTCGGTACCGTTTGCAAACACATAGTACGTGGTCACCTTGGGATCAGTGAAGTATTCCGGTTTTGTTGCTGGCTCATTCGGTGGTGGGTTGAAGCCGATCGATGTGGTCAGGTTCTGGATTGCTTTAGCAGGTCCAGCTGTCGGCGTGTAGCTGACATCCGTCGGTGATTGCTTCATGAAGATGGTGGTACTGAGCGTTTTGAAGGGTTGTTCCGATGGGCGGATATTGGTGTATGATTTTGGCGTCTCGTGGTACTTTGAGAATGACTTTGGTGATTCTTTCATTTGTGGAAACTCAAAGAGCGTGTCCGAGGATGTAGGAGAAGCGGTACTGCTGGGCGTGTACTTGGTGTAAGGTGATGGGGAGGCCGCAAACAGCTTAGGATAATCCTGTGAAGCCGCCAGAAACGCTTCCGGCGTGGATGAGGGTGAAAATCCGGAGAAGGACTCACCGCTCGCTGCTGCATCGTGAGTCTGTTTGAAGCTGTATTGTCCAGTCGCTTCTTGGTAAGACTCACTCGGCATCTTTGCGGGAATGAACTTCGGGAACGGTGCAGGTGAGGAGGAGATCTTTTGGAATCCGTGGCCTGCGGTGGAAATCTCGGGTGTTGGACTGGGCCGGTACTTGTACGGATCGTACGTTGATTTCTCACGCTGAAGCGAACTGGTCGACAGTGGCGTCGGATAGCTCGTCACCTTGGAGTAACTTGGCGCTGGAGACGGCTTCGGAAGATCCGCAAACTTATGCTTCGCTGGGCGTGCGGTGGCCAATTTCATGAAATCGGAGGACACATCGCCGGTTGGATAGTGTTTCTCTCGAGTCTCTTGGTGCTTGGAACTGTGGTATGGCCCGGGGGTCGATACTTCGATCTTTTTCGGTGGATCCACATGGTATGACTTGGGTGGATGATAAGTGTAGGTCTCTTTGTGCACGACCGGAGGAGCAGACTCTTGCTCGTACTTTACCGACGGTTTGAACTCTTCCACATGGTGCGATTTGAGTGGTTTGTACCGATACGGTTCTTCAGAAGGCACCGGTTCCGGTTCCATCTGCACCTGCCTAACCGATTCAATGGCATGATAGTTCTTCGTGGGATAGTACTTCGGTTCCACTGTAGTGTGTGGCCTTTCCTTCTTCACTGGACGTGGCGTCTCATAGCTGTGATGATGATGGTGATGATGTTGATGCTCCTGTTGATGAGACAGATATTGCTGTTGCTGGTGCTGTTTCATGAAGCTTTCCTCAACTTCTTTCTCGTATTTTACATGCGGGTTTGGTTCTTCTACCGCAAATTGTTTGTTTTCATGCTGATACGTTGGTGCAAACTCAACCGGAGTCTCGTATTCCTTCGTTGGCCGATATCTTCCAAGCTCAACGGGTTGGTGTGGTTTCGGGGATTTGCTACTCGGATACTCACGCTCGCGTTCTTCCTCTCGATGGTGCTTGTGCTTCGAATGGTATGATGCTTCTGGAGAGGGGCGCACCTTGTGAACGGTTAGAATCGAACTGCTGGCCTGCGAATCTTTCGTTGCTCCGAACTTGTGGAACTCCTGATAGCTGCTACCAGAGTCATGGTGCGTGTTGTAGCTGCTACTGCCAAAGGATGAGTCGTCGGGCCGGACAACCTGGGCGTACACGTTTGAAGCGGCCGTATCCTGCTGCTTGATAGCCGTTGGTTTACCAGAAACCGACGAGAGCACCGTCTTGGACATTGGTTCCTTCGGTGATTGCTTCTCCTTCGGTCGATAGGTAATAGGAGTTGGTTCAGGCTCTGGATGCTCTACTTCTTCCGCCACAAACGGTGTCACCGTGTGCAGAAGCATCGGCTTGGTTGTCTTGGGTTTCATGTGCTTCGGTCTATAGGTTGGATGTAACTGCGGTGGCAGAGCCGTTGGTTGAGCCGATTGAACCGGCGCATACGAAGCCGGAGTCGATGGTTTCGTTGGGGTAGGTTTGCTGTGGTAGATGATGTGTGGCTCGGACTCACGTTCACGATCGGAACTCTTGCTAGGGCCATAATGATCATACTTGACGGTCGTAAACTCAACGAACGAGCTGCCCGGCATTGCGGTAGTGCCCTTCTGGCCTGCTCCTTGCAAATACTGCTGCCGTAACCGTAAGGCTTCGTGGA
>NC_064877.1:850000-885000 GCF_943734665.1 Anopheles aquasalis | reverse complement strand
GGTTCTTGAATGAATTAAAAAGTTCTTCGTCTACTACTTCAAATAGGCTTCCATTTGGTCGAATTTCGCTAATTTGTTAAAGCTTAAAACCGCGAATATGTTGAGGAGGCAAGTAAATCGCTATTAAGCATCATTTCTTTCCAATCCCCTCGTTGGTGGCTAGCACATGCGATTTAAAAGCTGAGGTAAGTATATATTTCAAACTAAAGAAGTCAACTGCTATCAAGTAAAAATTCATATGTTTTGTAATGATTTAATTACCGAACGTGCTACATATGTTAGCTCATAATGAATCGAATTTGTTGGCCACTTAATTTCACATTTATTATAAGCAATGCTTATTGGTGATTGCTTCGTTTGCCAACATAATTAAGTATTAGTCGTTTTTGCAGCTGGTGTCGATAATAAAGTAATACAGATAAAAAAAGGAAAAACATACAAACGGATCGCCCATAATCCTTCACAGCAGCTGCACGCTGGCGCCATTTAATACAAAAACATGGACTCAATAACGTGTTGCGCTTCGCTTTATCAGAGGCCACTGAACGATGGGCTTTGTTTTCTGTCTCGAGTGCGTGTGAAGCCGTGGGTGGCGCAAAACTATGTTGTTTCACTTTCACGTGGGCTATGATTGGAGTTTATGCTCTCGTGCGGGGTCCGGCCGGTGGTTTTGGCATTTGCACCGCGAAATGGATCGCGAGGAACGCATGCACCGGCGGCGGTGCCGGCTGGTTGGTGTTTTGCGAGGATCGCAGCCTTCTTCGTTTTATCCGAAATGCTTCAGAAAGCGAAATGCAATGGCGATAATTGGATTCGTGTCTTATCGTCTTAAAAACAGAAACCCCCACACGAGATAAGGTAGTTTTCGATTATCTAGGTTGTTTTATTTATTAACTGGGTCGTGGATAATTTACAAATGAGCTGCATTTGCTTGCTAACTCCTTTTCCTATCCTTCCATCGATTGGCCCTAGCTCTCTTGTTGGATGACTCTCTCTCTCTCTCTCTCTCTCTCTCTCTCTCTCTCTCTCTCTCTCTCTCTCCAGCTTATCTCCTCTCTAAAGTCTATCATCCATAATTCGAGCGACTGAAGCAGGACTTCAGTAACTTTTAACACAACTAATAATTTAAGTGCAAAACTCGATCGATCATACGAAAAGCTTCTAAGCGACCGAACGCCAGCAACACATTTTCTAGGACCAGCGTCTAGTAACGTGTGCAAAGATCTTACTAACAGAACAGCAGGATTCACTAGACTTTACTGTTTCGCCACGGAACGATTCTCTATGCGCTAGGACTTGGGCTGGTGGAGCCACTGGCAACACTCGACACGGTCACCGTAGCTGGATCGATCGTCGTGCGGCTTTTCTTCTTCATGCGCTGCACCATCTTGTTGACCTTACGGAACTCCTCCTCCGTGTAGGGACCGGCTGTGGGACTGGCGATGGCATCTCGTTTACTAGAAGCCTTTGAACTACTCATTCGTGGACGGGCAGTGCTACCGGTGGCCGCCGCCATCCGAGATCCACGGGAACCTCCATGATGTCCTGATGAGTGTGCATGATAATTGTAGCGCTGCTTCGGACGCTGCGTAATCGTAACAACGGGTTCGGTGTTGTAGTGTGGCGAAACGGCGGTCTCCGTTGCGTCCGTTGTCGCCTGCGGATCTGCGGACTCTACGAATGACTTGTCCTCGAAGTAGGATGCCTGCGAGGGATACACCTCCTGCAGGATGTACTGTTGCTGATGCTGCTGTTGTGGATGATGCTGATGGACAAACTGAGCCGCTTCCTGCTGTTCCACCTGCGCATGGTGATAGCTGTGATCGTGACCGTGATGCTGTGGAGTGACCTCCTGCTGCAATTCAGCCTTCAACGAAGGACTTTTGTACACGACGCGTGTGTGCTTGTGGCTCGGATAGTTCTCCACCAACTTTGGCTCAGGGAGATAGTCCTCTTCCTGCTGTGGTCGATGGTGATGATGGTATTCGGCAAAGTTGGGGTATTTCTTGGGCGGTTGCTGCTGTTGCTGCTGCTGATGGTGATGGTGGTGATGGTAAGGATCGGGATCAGAATGCTGCGTTTCATCTGGCACTGGGGTCACAAAGTTAATCGCAGGTTTCTCGTAAACGTATTGAGGCGCTTCATGCTCTTCCTCGTGTGCGCTTGGTTGCTGGACAGGGACAAACTGGTACTGAATCTGTGTGTGACCTTGTGATGCGTGGCTATGGCCATGATGTTGCTGTTCCGTTTCGGCATGGTATGTCTGATAGTGATACGCTGGTTCTGGCTGCACGGTACTGTGGAACGAGATGTGAGTAGGAGTAACCGTTGTCTTACGATAGTTTGGATGCTTCGTGGGGCGTGCAGTAGCCTTCGGAGCACCGTAATATTGCTCTGGTAGAGGAACGTAGGTATTGTGACTGGTCCGGATCATTGGCACGTAGGCAATCTCCGTCGGATAAACCGGATCTGGTTGACTGTACTTCGTTTTGGTGTGATGCTCATGCTGCGGCTGTTCTTGATGCTGTTGCTGCTCATGCTCCTGTTGTTGTTGTTGATAATGATGATGATGATGTTGGTGTTCTTCTTGCTCCTGTGCATAATGATGTGCATGTTGTTGCTGCTGTTGGTATTGCTGTTGCTGCTGTTGGTACTCGTGTTCTTCCAATTCTTTGTACAGCTGAGCAGCGCGAATCTCTAGATACTGTTGCAGCAGAGCCTGCAGATGGGCGGCGTACTTAGAAGGACCGGGAATCTTCAAGACAATCACAGGGGTCTCCTCCTGTTGGTAGAGCTGTTTGGGTTGATGCTGCGACTGGGTCTGCTGATGATAGTACTGTTGCTGCTGCTGCTGCTGCTGCTGTTCGTGCGAGTATTGCTGCGTTGGGTACACCTGATAGACCTCCTCGATCGGTTTCAGTTCGTAGCTGTGTGATGGTGTTATCTCGATGTCAGTGACCGTTTCCGCGGTACTGTGCGTTGCCCTTGCTGGCGGTATGTCGTGCTGGGAGTACGGGTAGATCATATATTTCGGCTTGGAAAAATGATACCCAGCCTCGTCCTGATTGCTATAGTGTCCATATCTAAAAATAAAAGAACGATTCACGATTAGAATCCGCCTTTTTGGTGTTAAAGATACCTCTTCGTAAAGAAACTCACCCTAGATCACCATCAATCGTTCGCTTTGTGTTCTTTCCGTCCGTGCTATTGCTGCGCTCCACCTTGATGCGAATCTTGTTGCCGTGTTCGGCGAACTGACGGTCCAGCTCCTTGATAAAGTCCACATCCGACGGTGGCAGGGCAGTAAATTCGTCCAGGATCGATTTCGGTGCCTTGGTCGGTTTTTGGGAGTGAGCCTTTTTGGCGGGACGTTTTTCGGGTTTCTTCTCACTGGCAGCTAGTGCCACGGACACCAGAAGCAACTGCAAAAGTTATTGAAAGCGTACATGAGACAATGATAGTTAAAAACGTTTAAGGGTAAAGGCGGTGCTTAGATTAATTCGGGTCCAAAAAAGGCTCATTTTTGACGATTTTTTTAGGAGAAACTATTTAACTCAATTTTTTCAAGTGAATGTCATATTAAACTAAAACTTTTGAAGAATATTTGGTTGTATTTTGGGGAAGATTTATGAAAAACTTCATACATGGCATCAATTTTAGAAAGGCGTATCTGCAACACTGTATTTTTTCCGGTGCCTATCGTAGCAATGTGAACTACGCAAATCTATTTTCTATTGATAGATTACAAGTTTATCTAGATAGCCCCGTGAAGTTTTTGTTGAATTTCCTATTTTTCGATTTTTGGCAGATTTTTGAAGTTGAAAAATTATTACACTCTGATCAAACCGGGTTCGTCGCTTAGGGCAAGTCTTTTGACTCGAACCAAAATCGGTTTGGGCAAAAACGGATTTGTTTGTAGAAAATTATCTTCATATACATGTTTTTATAAACGCCATAATAAACTGCAACTTTTCAACTATATTTGGTCGTATTTTGGAGACGATTTGTTAAAAAACTTCATCCAAAAATGATGCATATACGATTCAACTTAAAAAACCAGTTTACAATAATTCTTTTAAAAAACAGTTTCATAACTTTACATTGTAATTGTAGCATAAAAATAGACATTCCGTCCGTATCAATTATGTTTATTTAAAAAACTAAATAGCTTGGTAGCCAGGCCTTTGGTTTCGAAGGGTTTGAGTGAAGGTTATCCACTTTATATCCGGCCCTTTCGAATCCGAAGCATCAAAGGAGGAGAAGAGCGCGCCTCAATTAATAGCAAAAGCTGTTGAATCAATGTCAAGATATTTGAATGGGAATCCCATAAGCACGATGGAGGGTCAATAAATGATCCATTAGCCTCACACGTTTCACGCTAATAACGCTACATCATCGTTGTTCCAACAATTTTACCCGGCAAATGCTTTTGGTTTAAGCGATGCTGCCATCATTATGCAAGACTTCTGAATCGATGGCCATTGGGATGAGGTGCGTAATGTGATTATCATTAGAGCAATTTAAGGTGCAGCCCTTGTTGTCACTTTCACTCTGTCCAACCCCCGCCCGAGCCAAGTGACACATTTACTTTTGAAAAGACTGCTGCTCCTTGTTACTTCCATAAATTACCGTTCCGTGTTTCCGTGATGCACAATTTTGGGAGCCGTGTTTACGTAGTTTTACAAATTAGCCTCACTCAACCACGAACGGAACCTTCAAATCCACTCCACGAGACCCCACGTTACGCTGCAGACGGCTATAAACCGGTGTGCCGTCTTCCAGCGTGGCGCTTTTCGTGCGTGATTGGCCTCGCAACGATGCGCGTTCATCGCGTTTGGGCACCTACGGGTAGGTTGGCAGAAAATCCGCAAAACTCGAGCAATTATCGAATTCAGCGAAACGACTTTTTAATCTGCTTGGTTACTGCCAAGTTTTCCAACCGCTCGTCAACGTTAGGACGTGAGTGCGTGCTTGCTGGATCGATTATGCCGACGATGGTACTTGTTTATCGGTGCGAGCGTTTATGATCTGGATCGTGAATGAGATCATGGGCCGTGGTCCACGGGGCGTTCAGCACAAAGCACAGCACGGTCCCACCCAATTGGCGGCGGCATTATGTAAACCGAGCCGAGACATTGGGACATTGATAACCGATTATTTAACTAGCTGCAGTCGAGGCCACGATACTCGAAAGAGATCTAACATTATCGGTCGGTGTGCTACCCGAGCTCGATACTGTGTTGCGTAGAGTGACGTGAAATTCAATCTTTCTCCCGCACGGAGGTCCAGCATCGAACCGTTGGACACATTCTAATCAGCGTCAAGATTGTGTAACTTCACTGGCTGCCTCGGCGTCGGCGAACCCTTGGCGATGGAAAGAAATAACAGCTCCCGTCAATAACCGGTAGCAGAAGGCCAATGAGAACGGTTTCGCTCGCGATGAATTCACGCCTTCGCGCGGTGTAAAATCCATCCTTACCGGGGCCGAGTGGCCGTTTCCAAGAGATTGAACACAAAGAAAGCCCTGCGCGCCCTCCGGCGACCGGCGACCGGTGGCCAAAAAGTCGAGTAAGAAAAGTCGTCAAGCAGGAAGTGATTCGGTTTGGGGCCGGTTGTCCGAGGCGTTCGAGCCGGTTTCCAGCGGTTGGCTATGGCTGCACGGCAGACCATATCACGGTGGCCCCCTAGGGTCGAATGGAAAGTTGTCCAACCGGTGCGCATCTTCCAACAAGCGGGGTGTGGGTTGTGGGTCCTTCTGCAAAAATATTTGATTTTCCTCTGGCCCCGGGTTTGCGTGTGTTGCACATGTTCGATCGTTCCAACGCGTTGTGCAATATCGCGTAGCATTACGATCATTGCCAGATGTCTTAGCGCAATTGGCAATTGCTCTATCGGTAGAGTACACACTCGACGCTGCAACAAGTTGGCGGCATACGATCGATTGATCGACCAGTGGCTAGCCGTGAGGGGACCTTTTGTAGACACACTAATCAGCTGTAGTGCGCAAAAATAGCTTCACCCCTCTGCCAAAAGCTGTGCGGCCATGCGAAGGTAACGTTGAAGGACTTCTTGCATGCAGGTGCCTCAATTAGGTACAAGGTCATTACCAGGTGTACGGATATGGTTTAATTGGTTCGCCCCGGCTACCGAAGAAAGCACATGAACAAGAGATGTAAGTGACTAATTAGGCAGCTGTGCATGAGTTGCTGGCTAGTATCGTACAAGGCTCTACGACTTATGTTGCAGAAGACGATTACATCACAGTTGAACAGCCGGCAGCACATAAAAGGGCAAGGACTTCCAGAATTTCAGCTGTAATTGTCAAAAAGATGTTGGAAAAATATTTTCTCCGTCTCGATCTTAATCTAAGCTACCACTGACTTCGAATCAAAATTCGAGGCATGCCATGGCATGGAAGGAAAACTCGACGGGAAGCTATTTCTAAAAAAAGAAATTAAAAACCCAAATCTTTCATCTTCTTGTGGTGCGTTCACGTTGAGAAATCTAATTGAATGTCTAATTAGCTCAGCATGCCCCCCGCTCTTACCCTTCCGCGCCAATTCCCATTATACGTTGAGCTCTGGCATGAAGGAAAAGCCCGGCGGGTCTTTTGGATCTTCCGCCTGCTGCTGGCGCTCGCTGCCGTATGCTAATGCCGATCTGCGATCGTATTCATCGTCACCCCGCAGTTCGTAGATGAGTGCTGCCTGGCTGACCTGCGCGAAATTACGCAGCCACGCGAGCAAACCGTTTCACAAGCCGCACCGCATGCGATGCCAGATTTGCCAGCAGACCCAGCAGAAGGGAGGAGGTGGCCACCGTGGTTTAATTGTTTTGTTTCAACCCCTTCCATCCATTCCTTTCCTTCTCAGGTGAAGCTTCTGCCCGAACTGACCGAATGTTGGTCGAAAATCAAAAAAAAAAAAACTCGCTCACCTCGCCGGTCCGTGAGGAAAACGGCAACGGAAAAATCATGACGTCGTGCTCTGGAGGGGGCTTTTCGTGTGATCTCCATCGTCGCGATGCAACCGGCACCAGATGCTTAAATGTTTGCGGTTGCGTATATATTCGGCATGATTTGGCCGCGGCGCGGGGGGGGGGGGGGGGGTGGAGGTGGTTCGAATTCGAATGTCGCTGCTGGTGCTGGGTGGCACACCGACTGACCCGATGCGGTGGTTGCGCATCATCGAGTGTCTATTGCGGTAAGATGCCAGATGGCGAATGAAAATGAGAATCACACAACACTCGGCAAACAAACAAACCCCCAGAAAGAAAAAAAAATGTGCCGATACATAACGCTCCCCCGAAAATCGGAGACGAAAACCTGATTTTCAACCCAGCGATCGCTGAATGAACTTTGGCTTTTTTTGGGGGCGAGATTTTCACAATGACAGTGGCGGCAAACAATGAGAATGGGATGCTGCGGTCGATTGTTTCACTTTTGAGTCACTCAAACCGTGTGCAAACGCGAACGAACATAACACTAGCGCACAGGGCATGCATTTTGAACATTCCATTAGCAAGGCATTGGACAGGACTTGTAGAGTGAATCAATCGGGCAAGTAGTAAATTGATTGGCTATTAGTGTTAATGGGCTGCCGTTCATTACCATACCAAAGATGTCCATTTCATACTTCGAGGGAGTGATGCTCAAACATGTTAATTCAATTGACCAGCTTTTCACTTTCTCGTCAACCCCCATTTATGCAACAGTAGACCACAACAGAGCAAGACGACAATTGGCGCACTAGCTTGTGCTGGCAGGAAGTGTCCGGGCCTGTTGCAGAAGATCTGCGCAAAGATACATTAGTCTCGGGACATCAATAGAGGTGCAGGGGCATGTCTGATGGATCCCTAAGTAAACCGGTAATCGATCGGTACCCGCGCGACACCCAAAGGAAAACAAAAGTCATGATGATGACGAGTCAGAGGAGTGGAAGCTAGGAAGCTGGCGTGCTCCCCCGCCGGGCTGAGATGGATGAGTCATTATGTAATCGAGGCTCATGCGATGCGCTCCGTTCCGCTGATGACCGTCCGTTATGCATCCGATCCGTGGTGCATGCGGTCTACAAAGGCGACGATTAAAGCCGGAGGCGCATCAAGATGTTTAAAGAAGAGCTTCCAGGTGGGTTTAGTTTTCTTCAAGCGAAAAAAAACAACCCCCGAGGTGAAGCGAGGTGCGGCACATGCTGCTGGTGCTGCCGCTTTTCACACGTGATGAATGGAAGCGGCTGCCCCGAAATGGAGGGTTTTATGTTGCCGAAAAGAGCATCTTCAATCGATATCTCGCTTGTCGCAAAACACAATGGCCGTACGGTGAGTTGTTTTCTTTTCTTCCACCACTCGGGCCCGCGATTTGTTGCCAATGTTTACCGAGGTTGAAGATATGGAAGATGGCATCATCATAGCGTTTTCCGTGTTGTTTTGTGCCTACGGCCAGTTGCATAAGTATGTGACAGACGGAACCAACAGTAAATGAGCAAATGATTGTCGATTAATCATGAGCAAACCTTGTGCGCTTTATAAATATTCCAGTAGCTTGGCTCTTTTCTGTTGGCGCGATTTCTTCGAAGAAGAAACAAACAAGGAACATTTAACCGTGAACTCTGAGAACTCTCAGGATGCACAATGGCCACCCGTTTGGTTTGCAAACTCTTTTTTGGCACAAAGCATGTGCGAACAGCCTGGGCTCGAGATAAAGCATCGGGACGAACACATCTTTTTAATGGAGCTCCGTTTAATGTAATTCTCGGTGTCGAGTTCGCAATGATGAGAAGGTGCCATTCTGTTAAACGAAATGGAACCTCGGTAAACATGTAATTAACAGATGGGAAATGTGTTCAAGGGCACCAAGAAGCGGTCGAAATCGGAAGCGGCACCAAATGCACCATTCTCATGAGTTTCTGTGTCCTTCGAAATGGATCTTCTTCATCCGGTTATTGATCTAATTGTGCGGTTACATCCATGCGGATAACTTTCGTTGAAAATGCGCAACTTAACGTCTGAAAGCAAATCTTATAACGTACCACGATTAGCCACCTCATGGTCGCAGGAACAGATGATCCTTTGTCTGCACAGAAACGGTGGAGTACTGTGTTGACAACACTTGAGAACACTTTGGTTTCGAGGGGTTCAGAATTGCCTCAGAACTGTTGTTTCGTTTATCGGAAAGTTCCACTTCACACGGTTACGCTTCGAGGAATGCAAACACACATTCCGGCCTTTTCCGTTTTGCCAAACTCTACGCCACTACGCCACGGCCACCACTCGATGCTCGTTTTGTTTTAGCTTGATGCCGGAAAACAAAATCCCATTTTCGCTCGACAGCACGTTGTACACGAACCGAAAGGAGGAAAAGCACGCACTCAAAAACGCCAGGAAAGAGACTCGACCGAACCGGAGGAGCCCAACGATGCGCACGCACTTACGCCTCGAACGCTCGCTTGCATCTAAACGAATTGCGGCCCGTTTGGCACGTTTTTCATCGACGCAGACCCCCCCGGACGATGCCCGGTTCACCGTCTGCCGAATCGCCGAGTCGAAGCGATCCACCTCTCGACGACGACGGAGCCTGCTCTCGATCGAGAGGAAGGGAGCCTTTCGCTTGATGGCGCTTTTGGATGGCGGGATTGCCCTCTACTCTACTGGTGGCTACTAATGCTGGAACCTCGGCTCCTGTCCACGGAAGGGGAAGATCCATATGGCAGATGGAATGGACTCTTGCGTTGGCCTCCCCCTCGGTAGTCCGGCTCGGTAGCAGTCGGTGCATTGAAGAGCTCTTCTTCAAACCGACCGTTCGTTACGCTTCTCTCTCCGCCTCTTCTCGTACATTGGTGTGACTTCACAAAGGAAACATTAGTCACAGCTATGTGGTCCCTGTGGCTGCTATCGCACGAAGCATCGCAGTGGTAAGTGGTCCTTTCTCAAGGAGGCGTCGTATCTGGTAGTAACGTAATTAGATAAATCCATTTAGATTATTCGTTTGACACTCTGGTGACAGTTGATGATCTAAGCTTATAGTATCATTATACACGCAAGTGCAGGGTGCAGCATAATGTGGATTTCTCGTACACGATCGATGATGCCACCCACTGACCTAGATTTACTGTCCCTTTTGAAATAGAGGCCGAGGAGGACATTAACACACATCTGCAAACAATGAGTACTGAGTTTTACTTTTTCATTTCTTTTATTGTTTAAATGTTAGATAATAATAAATTATTTCGTCTTTAACAAACATAACGTTGCAGCAACAGTAGAGTGATCTCTAGTTCCACGATTCACTTATCGAGTATTTACAAATTGATTATCTAGTTAACTGCGCCTGTTAGCCAGCGCTAATTCGATTCTTCAATGGCTCTCTCTGGGTTTATTCGACGGGCTACTTGGATATCCATCTCGGACTGTGCACTTTGCCAACACCCATCTCCAGCAGATCGTCCAATTGGGATTCGCTTGTATCCAACGATGGCTTCCGACGTCCCGATCCAGAACCAGGTCTGTTATCACTTAATCGATACTGCTTCCTGGTTGACTTAACTCGTGGCCTTTTACCTCGAACGTTCACGGTTGTGGTCGCTTGGTTCAACATATCTTCTCCCTTCGTGCTCATAGGAGTTGTGCGTCGAGATTCGGGCTCATCTTCATCTTCCTGAGAACCAAACTTTCGTCCGAGATTATATCGCCGGCCATGCGATAAGTCATTGGGCATATCATTAAGAGCTTGGAGCGTTTGAGACACGGACAAATGCTTTGCTGACCGCTCGGTGATCATGGTACTGTCTGGATAGAAGAACTCGGACTCATCGAACGGCTTATCCACTTCCATGCTTTCATAGTCATCCTGAATAACGCTTCTGATGTTCTTGGAGGTGGTACGAGGAGTATCTCGAGAATCGACTTCGTCATCATCGTCCGTATCTTCTTCCGAGTAGAGTAGAGCCTCAGGCTGCAATGTGGTTGGCTTTGGAATGGCATTACTCTTCCGATGGTTCGCCGAGAGCAGCTTCATTGACTGGCGACCAGATGGTTTGGGACCGGTCAATTTTTCCTGAGGATTTTCACGCAGCAACACGCGATACTTGATCGGTTCGTTGTCCGGTGTCTGCAGTATATTGAAGAACGGTGCTTCATGCACTTTTTCCCTCGCCTTGTCTTTAGTGTGTTGGTTTACGGTTCTTAAGAAGGTTGGTGGCTGAGGCAAAACACGAGCGGCATCATCAGCTGGCTTCTCGTCGGGCTTCGGGTTGGCAGCTTGCGGTTTCATCCAAGTCACTATCGGAATCGTTTCTACATCGTCTGAGGTTAGTTCGTTATGCTTTTTCGATGCTTGATCAACGTAATTTCGCACCAGCTCTTCGATTTCAATGTCGGAATCATTCGAAACCCTCATGACAATGTATCCGATCTGCGTGTTATTGAAAATGTTCACTACGTAGGGTACGGGTGCGTCCAGTTTCACCAGCTGGCGCCAATCCTCGGAGACTGGAGACGATACCGTCGTTGGCAGTGGTGACGGGTGTTCTCTAGCCTTCAGATCGTAGGGCACGGTGGTGTGTTCTTCCTTTTTGGTGCTGGAGTGGCTGATCGTCTCAAGCTTCACATCAGGGATCACCTTCTTCCGATATGTCCTACTACCGGCCGCGATCCGATCAACGAGATCGTCTAACGCGTCGTTCTTACTGTTGTTTTTGAGAACGTTCCGGATCGCTTCGTTCAACAGCACCGGGAACCACTTCCGGGCAATGGCTCGCGCGTTCTGTGGGGATCTGGTTGTGGCATTTCGGCCCGGGGTTGTCGAACTGTTAACGAAAGGCACTGTGGTGGGGCGTTCACTTGTCACTTGCGTTACTTTTTTACTCAATAAAACACCTTTCCCTATCGGTGGTGGAACCTTTTCCTGTCGGTCACGATGCTGTGCTTGCTGTTGTGCCATATCGAGGATGGTTTTCAGATGCTGCGCTAGTTCGTCGGACGATGGCACATTATCGGAAGGATGTAGATGTTTCGGTTCCCTTGCACCGTGCGATCGGTAGTGGCGGTTTGGGTTGGGTTTCAGCAGTCTCCTGGCGATCGGCATCACTTCCTCCGAATCGTAATCGTTCATCAGGTACGGATGCTGCGGTAAATACTGTGCATGGCATACGATCAGGGAAGCACACACGACAATCAACACCAGCAAAAGTGCACTGGCTGCCTTCATTTTCGGGAGTTTTTGGTGGAGTGGTAACCACCTTGCACTCAAGCAGCGGAACTTCAAGCACAACCTGTCACTTCAAAATGCTTTGGGCCTGGAAGGTACATCAAACTTAAATAGCTGCATGGTGTGGAACCGTTTGGTGTTGAATTTCCGACCAACTCGCGGCACGTACCGCTGTTTGGTTGTTTATTTGTGGCTTCTCTAAAGACGGCAGACGGCCACCCCAAGTCCGGACATGTCCGGGCAGTGCATCGGGGCAGTTTATGTTATAAGAACAGCACCGGGACCACGCATAGGAAACGCTCGGTTGCGTGATTCTTTTTTTTTATTTAATGTAACTTATGCTTATTACGGGAACCGCTCGGTGAAGTTTTGTGAAGTGCGTTTACTCTTCTCGGTACTTCCATGTAAACGACCTTGGGTGTGCGGCATGATTGCGACACACTTTTCTACATCACTCGGAGTGTAACTCGGAGTACCACAAACTACAAATAAAAAAGAAAAACAAACTGCAAATAGAGAAATTATGAGTCATGAGACTGATTTTTGTGGAGTTTTTTTTGCGCAAAATGCCGAACAAAATCGAACAACTGGAGTTGCATCAGCACGATGATGTTTATTCATGACCTTTGCCAACTCAACATGGGATCTGCTTGCTCGTACTGTTGCACGAATTTCGTCTGAAGAAGCTACTGGGAAATGTGTGCTGGCCACTCGGCGTAACTCCGGAATCACGTTGACGATCGTGTCGAATGCTGACGACGGCTCCAAATCGATTCGAATCGTGTGCGTGCATGCAGAATGGCCCCAGGGGGGAGGTGATGGAAATTAATTTCCAAATTGCCGTGTGACATCGCATTAATTTCTTCGCTCTGGCAGCTAAGTGTTGTTTCACGTGCTGGCAAACACATCGGCCGGTCGCTGGCCTAATTCAGTTTTTGACCCAAGCCACGCAATGCGCAATGCGCTGGCTTCCCTTCCGGCAAGGAGTGCGCCCAAAGCCATTGGCAACGACTTTTTGCGCCACTTTGGTTGACCTATTGCGTGGAGGTCGTGGCTGGCTGGCTGGCGTGTGCACGCACCGACCGACCGACCGATCGAGTGAAAGAGGAGCGAGTGCGAGGAGCTCGACACATCGAGTACCGAGAAAATAGTAATTCCCTCAGTGAAGCAGCCAGCGGGCACTACAGCAGAAGCAAACGAAGCGCGAACGGAAGTTGCGCAATCGATCGGTAAGGCACGCTGTGGAGGGTGCCTGGCCGGTGCGTGAAGTTAAAGGGAGCATCAGGGTTTCGAAAAGCGAAATTTGTAGCCCACCGTGGCCGGCAGGTGATCAGGGGCCATTTGCTTTCCTCCGTTTTTCGCGTTGTTTTGGACTTCCGAAAATCAACTCCAGCCGGCGGCTAGAAAGGTGTTGCGAGTGTACATGGTACCTGATCTCGATTACCATAAGAGGGGCACCCCATCTCGAGGCGACTCGACGCTCAAGCCCGTGTGCCCAGGAGCGCCTGTTAATGAGCCCAGAAGAGGTTGCGAATTGGAGGAACTGCTGGACGCTGCTTTCTGTGCGGCCATTATCAAGAACAGAATGCTGACGCTTCCTATCTTCGTGTGCTGTCATGGAAAATTGTACAAATTCCACTCTCCACGGCACGCTAATTACTGTTTTATCGTTGAGCATCAAATCCAAATTGCTAATGAAATTGTTCGTTTACCCCTTCATTGTTGATCGTTAATGTCTGATTAGACAGCGGAACTTCCGATGTACCGCGATCCAACCATCGATGCGTAACAGCATTGTGATGCCCCCGGGCGGGTGCGAGCGCGTGGAGAATGGATTAGTAATTTATGTTTGCGCATAAGTTTTTTTTTATTATTTTTTCGATTGCTCGGTGTACATTGGGCCTTGCTGGCCATCACTCGCCTGTTTGAAAGATATGGCTGAAGCTCACGAACGTAGTTAAAGGTAAATTGCTGTTGACACCAAACGTGGGGAAGATCCTTGTGAAAGAAAGAAGGAAGTAGAAATTGAATGCAAATAACCTCGGTGGACTCATTCATAAAACGACATGTTAGCAGTTATCACGCCATGTTTATTGCCACACGATTAAAAAATCTCGCCGATGTGTAGAAGGCGCCGAAAGGAGCGCGAGGCCTACTTGATATCTAAACGACACTTGCACCAGGTAATCCGTGGGTCCGGATTAACAGGTATTATAACATCGAGCGAAATGCGTTTTGCAAAAACTATTCCGGGGTGTGGCTGTTAGTACGCTGTTTAGTAACAAACCGGCATCCCAACTGGAGCCAAGCTGCCTTACATCTGTCCACTTGAACTGTTTGCCTTAAGCCGTTATATGTGGGGGCTTACAGAGCGGCCGCTGGACAGTTCTGTGGACAGTCGACGTGAGACGTAGCCGGCACGCGCTACCAACGAACTGCTAAACATCACGCACATAATATTTAGTGGACGGAAACTGTTGGCACTTTGCGTTTGCTGAAAACTTCCTGTTGTAGCAGTAACACTGGTCGTGAGGCGGTCGTTTTCGGGGTGGAAAGCAAAAGAGATAAGCCCAACTCTGAACCCTCCAATCAGATCATCGTAGCATCGTAAGTACGTTCGATGGTACACGCCTCTCCACGCCAGGTGTCGATTGTGGCCTCTGTGACCGACCAGCGGCCATCGCTGGAGAAGAAAGAAAAATCAAATCACCCATTTCGTCGGCCAGCAAGCGGTCAAGCAGCGAGCGCTCGCATAACCACCCATCATCCGTCGATCCATTTATCTTTCAGCTGGCATCTTCGCGCACAAATTGATGATTTTTAGTGTGAAATTGCTGTAAACTAAGAGAGTGCAGGCAGACTGGCTGGCTGGCTGGCTGGCACTAAAGACATGGTCGCCGTTGGCCCCCATGGTGAGACTTCATCGATCGTCGTGTTGACGCCGAGCAGGGGCGCTTCTGTAGTGAGCTCCGGCTGTCGACGGGGTCCGCGATCCGGTGTGGCAGTGTGTTATGAAAACAGTTTTCCCCGTGGCGGCTGCTCACCACGACACTCGCGCGATGTGCGATGCCGCTTGGCCACACACCGCCATCAAGCGGGTTCTTGCCAGGGTCTGGGCACCATGGAGTGAGATTTTTTTGTAAAACATTTTCCAGATTAGTAAGTCATCGTCCGAGGGCTGGCTTACATCATGCGCGACTTGGAGAAAATGCATCGCAAAAGTCAATCATCAACGAAGCACCCCTTCAGTTCTGAAAGTTGTCGCTCGATAGGGGTGACTTGTTGGCTTTTAATTAAACTTCAGATCAAGCTGAGCTCTTGGAGAGTGCACGATTCAAGTGATTTGAAGTCTTACCAAATAGTTCTTCTAATACCGTCTAACTACAATAAATAACAGTATTAGTTTATTTAAGTGGTTTCAAACAAAACGGAATGCAAAGTTTATCAACTGGATAGCACTGGATGCGTTTACATAATCGCCTTGATCCACCGTGATTGGTCATTCTAATCCTCGAAAGGTGAAAGTAAAACAGAAATAACATAGAAACAGCATAAAACAAATGTAATCACGTATTGCTTCGCTTTGTGGCGCACCCGGGGCAGTAATTTATTCAACGAGCAAGCATAAGAAAACGATCATCGACGAATGGCGCTCGTTGCCAGTGGAACATCTCTACGGGGATAAACGATAACTGCGCCAAATGTACATCAGCATCAGCGGTGGATGATGGTGTAATGCAGGCATCTCGCGCTGCTGCTGATGACGCTGGTGCATCGAAAGGTTGTATCGAATGGTTAAAGTACAGGACCAGTTTTCCTTCCAGAAGAACACCAGATCAAGCACCAGATCGGTCCGATCGGTTCGGCGGGCTCTAAGCAAAGGCCGTCCTCACACGCGCTGCGAGGTGAAAGTGAGAAGCATGTCAACGGCAAAAGGCCAGCAATCCAGTAGCGTCGACCTGGCCCGACAAGTCGAGTCGATTTAATCAACGAGCTCTTGTGATTGGATTTTGCGCCGGATTACAAAGCACCACAAAGCTGATGGTTAGCGTCGATTTACAATTCAATCCCGATGAAACCGTCAATTTGGTGTGGATGCTGGCCGAAGAACATGACCGACGAGTTCCCCGGCCTTTATGTCCGGCTAGCAAGGAAGTGTTTTGCAGCAGTTTGGTGGCTTTAAAGAAACGGCACATCTGAACCAATTTTAACAACCTCTCTCGGCAAGGTTAGGTATCACGTTTCATCACGGATGTCTCGTAAATGACGAACCTTGATTGGTTCATTTCACCAATCGATCCGGATGATTTAATCACGGTGCAAGGTCGAACGGAAGCATCACGTCGTCGTGGCTGCGAGGGAATCATGGCAGATGATGCTGAAGCGATAAGGAAGCGATGACAGACCTCTGGTAGCTGCAGCTGCACCTCAATCAACGTGCATCTTGTCGAACAAATGAGTTTCGATCGTCAACGCGCACCCGGTCGCAGCATCGCTGACGAATTATTAACGTTTTGTTTGCCCTGGCCTACATTTCACGCAACCGTATCCGCACCGAACTTGATCAGTGACGTAATGAGGCGTTCCCCCTGTGTGTGCCAGGGATTTATAGCGGAGAAAGTATTCGGCTGGCCGTACGGGAGTTCCCGCCTTTGTGTTTTGGACGCGCGAAGACGGCGAGGATCAACCGAATTGGGCCAACTACGATGAAGTTGTCACACACGCATTGGACGGCCCTATTCGTTGTCTAGACGATTGGTTTGCCTACTGTTGTTGTGCGTTGCGTGCGGTCACAGTAGACGCGCCAGCCATTCATGGAGGATGAAGAGACAAATATCCCCCCACAAAAAAAAGGAAGGATAGGAGTCGGGAGAAAAAGGTGTCTTAATGACAACATTGTGAGCCAGCATCGCCGGCCAACGGATGTTGATTTTCAATCGATATACAAATTCATGTTTCATAACCTTGCATTCCGTCGGTGCGACGGCGAGACTGCTGCTCCAGATATCGGATCGGATCGGAGCGTGTGGCTTGGCAACTTGGTCACGCCGTTGATCTTGATCATTGATCGTGATTCTGTGCCGGATGTGGTCGATTGGCATTAATTTGTATCCGTGGAGTAGCGTGGAGACAGCGTCAGAAGGAACCTTTACGAACCTCTTAGCAGGTTAGGACGATTGTGCAAACGCAAGCACGCTTTGCTCAATTATGCTCGCAAAAAAAAGGAAACTAATTGCCGTGCACCACCACGCAGCATCGTTATGTCGCCATCATCACCGTCAGGTCAATGGTCGTTGGGCCGGCCAAATCGATCGACGGCATGTTGACCAACGTCGTCGCCATCGTCGCTGATCCAACCACACTGAACTGAAGATGCCCAAATTGAAATTGTCTGACCCAATGGCAGGGGATTCCGTTTAATAAATTTCGTTCAGTTCAAACCCTTTTGTTGGATGCAAAAAAAAAAAACAGGCGAACCAATCGAAGCAGCCTTCAGGTTTCAGGTGGCCGTCAATGTAGTTCAAGGGTACGCCAAATCCCGCACGCAGACGATGAACGACGCACTTTCCGCTACATCTTTGTGGGTTATATGTTTACCCATGCCCGTCTTAACCACCTTCGACCAGGGGGCCCCATCGATGCCAAAACGATGATCGTTTGGCGTTGGGAAATGCCTCTTTTAAATACAGGGTACAAGGGAAGCAACGGTTACCGATTGATCGATCGATCGATCGAACGAGTGAATGTTTATGGTCGTTAAATTGATTTTGCCGAAATTTCCAACCAAAGATGATGGCAAAGGGGTTTTGAATCTCATAAATAACAGAAATGATCATCCTCGAAACACACATGCCACCGCGTTCGTCTCACTTTTGTTTGATTTTTTTTGTTATTAAATATTCGAAAAAATAAACTTTCTTTCCCACCATCAAACACATGTCGGTCTTTTTTGTCGCGGAATTTGCATCGCATTTCGCATCATTTCTTTCTGTCTAAAATATCGTTTTGCAATGCATCTCTTGGGTCTTGGCAATGCTTTTCGTTTTTGCTCTCTCGCTCTCTTTCTTCTCCTCATTTTCACTCGTTACGGATCCCATTCAGGGACGGATTTCAGTTCATCAGATTAGACGCGTCGCGTGCCCCCCCCCCCCCCCCTTCCTGCGGTCTAGTCTCATCATCATCCGTGTCACCGATTGTCAAAGATGATCTGCTGCGCTTATCGTGTATCTTGGTTTTGCATTTTCACGTCGCATCTCATAAGACGGAGAGCGGAGAAAGACGCGAGTTGTCTCTGCTGGCAGTGCTGTAGATTATGATAGGGGGGAAGGGGGTTGAGATCTCCTCCCTCCAAAAACCACGGGTCATAAATCCGATTCGCATCGGATCCATCCGGGATTCTCACGGTTTTTGTCAGTCCCAGTCCGGTCGCGGAGGGGTTTTCTTTTTTTAAGGTGAGTTCGGGTGGTCAATTAAACGGTTGTGAAATAATAAAACGGTAACGGTTCGCTGACCGTTGCCGACGGTTGTTGAGTCTCCCTTCACCTCCTCGTAAGTCGCACTGCGTCGTCGAGAAATGAAGATGAGTGCGAACGATGGTATGGAAGGTGTTCCAGTTTCTTCACTCACTCGACACGAGCCTCTCTTCGGTCACCTTTCGTCGTTGTGTCCTTTTATGTTTTGACTAACATTTGCAAACCCCTTTGGATGGCAAATTGAAACACGACCCACCCCACCACCAACCAAACAATCTGGCAGCGATTCCGGTTGTGGTGCTTCGTTGGACACGCTGGAAAAGGTGCATTGCATAAGGGGCGAGATGATCCGAGAAAGAGATTATTCTTTGCGACCAAAAATCGCGTCATCGTGTACGAAATTGCACATTCGGCGGTGGCGATGGTGGACGTTTTGTGCGAAACTCGCTCGAGGGAGTACCGTAAAGCTAATTCACCTGTACCGGTGCCTGTCGTGCACGTCGCAGTCTCTCGAGTCGGTTTGGTTGGTGAATGATGGTGTAAAAGTCACCAGCGAATCGCAATTTACCCAACTTTATTACACTCTCATCCTGATAGCGCTATAGGGCGAGTAAAAGGTTATTAGTGGTGTTTGCACAACATTGGGCCATGTTTGTGAGAGTTTTCGGAGGAAAACAGCATCGTCATATGGGAAGCTTACTGCTCTGGACATGTCCCACTCGCCATTGTTGGCTAGTGCTTCAAGGAAACATATTTTACAAACCGTTTTCTTACAACAAAATGATACTTAAAAGAGTTTAAAAATGGTTTGGTTGCAATCTATTGAGACACCGCATCACATGAAATTATAATATATAAACCATCTTTCGTCAAGCATTTTTCTTTCAAAAATTGTTTTTCTGCAATCTTTAAGATGAAAACACAACCCTCAACGAGTGACAACAGTGTTTATTAAACCTAAATAAATTAACGACTATGGAAATCGGGGAAATTACTCGCCGGCCACTCATGGAAGAGGCTTCGATGGCTGCAGCTTGGTCGTGGCTCCTAGTGCCACTGGTAGCTTCGGTAGGAAGCCGGCTACACTGAACAACGCCGGTGATCGTTTGTACTGAGCGGAGGTCTTGGTGAAGGCTAGTGGAACTGAGTAGGCGATCGTATTGTAAGCCGGAGCCGTTGCTACCGGACCCAGCGGTCCATGGGCGATCTGTGGCGCTTGCACTTGATGCTGATGACCGAAGGGACCGGCCGCTGGCTGAAGGATGGTCGTGTGCAATGGATTGACCGGATATGTCTGATGCTGGTGATGGTGGGGGCCAGCAATGAAAGGATAACCTGGTTGGTAGAAAGAAACCGGCGCTGGACGATTCTTCGGCACGAACACCGGTTGGTTCTTGTGGAGCTGCAGCGCACTCGGTACGTACGAGTCGAGCAAACTGGTCGGAGGGCGATGCTGTACACCGAAGTAGTTCAGAATCCCATTGTTCGGATGGTTCAAGGAAGGATACACCGTAGCGGGGGTATGTGGTAGGTGCTGTGGTTGGGGAAAATGTGGCCCAGCAAAATGACCAGCATGCGCTTCGTGATGTGGTTGTTGTTGAAGGTGAAATTGAGGCACACGATGAGGCACTTGCTGTTGTTGTTGATGATGATGATGCTGATGGTGATGATGATGGTGAAGTGGTCCAATAAAGGATTGCTGTGGAAGGTCCTTATTGTAGGCAGGAGTAGGCAGCGGTGCTGGGAGATCATGTGAGTAGTAGATCGGTTGTTCGATGCTCTTCACGATGGAAAACTCGGACGAAGGTGATTGGTGACGTGGTGGTGCTGGCGTCGAAGAGGACGAAGCATAGATAATGTCCGGGGCCGGCGAGGTAGATTGGGTCTGTGCGGATGGACCCGAGGGAATCGAGTTGACCGGTGCTGCGGCCGGTGATTGTGCTCCAGTTTCACCGTGGGAATACGTTTCGATGTGGTTGTCTGGATCGTTCACGTATGCAGCCAGCTGCTGGGCGGAGTGTGGTGCCGACGATGGCGCTTCGGAGGGGTTGTTGCCACCGGCCGCCGTTACCGCCGTGGCCGCTGATGGAAGGTGTGATGGCTGCTGCTGGTAGTACTGGGTCGGTATCATGATATAAGCCCTGGAAAGACAACCACAAATTAAATCAGAAACTAAGCGTCTGGCAATTGCATAATAACGGAGAAGAGGACTTCCGGATGTTTTTCTAGAACAAAATCAACGGACTATATTGAATCCAAGTAGCCCAGATAGATGGAGAATCCAGAAAGCATCCAACACCTGCTTCGATTTACTTGCGCGCTTGCGACCTCATTAGTCATTTGATTCGTCCAACTAACTGTAAGATTTAACTTCTATGCAAGTAGATGATAAGCATAACCGATAACAAGTTGAATAACAGCGGATCTGGCCTGGACTGGTTTCATTTCCAAAAAACCTGTGTCTGCTGTCTCCTTCACACAGCAACCTATTGTTCACGACCACTAACGAGAGTGGCTGAGGAGTTGCGTGTCATCAAATGCCACAGAATCGAATGGTACAAGATGACACAATTGTATTAAATCCTGACACCGTGACGATTCCCTCTTCAAACAACAGTCGCGCTAGAACATTACGCAACCAAAATACCATCGGCAAGTGGCGTCACTGTACCGCAAGATCATATCGTACACATACGTCCAATGGAGAAGGTGTTAAAACTCTCGCCAAGACAACTGCCACCCAACTGCCATATGGACCGATCACCAGCAGCTACACGACGTCAAATGCCTAGTCATCGGTTGGTTGGTTGGTGGCATAATTACATTAGCCCAGAATTAGATTAGCTAATGTTGCACTTGGGTGCGCGTGCGGTTCCATTGTGTCGCGCTCATGCTCATGCGATGCGCCTGTCGGTGTCTTGTTGGGTGTCCTGGGAAGGGAATGGTGGATACCAGTTAACACCTGGTGATGGCCGTACCTATCGCGATGCACACTAATGACACCAATAACCGGCTGGCTGGCAATTGAATCCGGCGACCGGCGTCAACTCTCGGCCCGGGAATCGGTGCTATTTACTTTATGATCAACGTTTTCCCGGGGGGCCCGGACTCACGGCCCGTCTATGCTGCAATCATCGCAGCGTGATGGCAACACTAGGTGAGCGCGGTGGAGGTGGCCAGAAATTTTGAAACAAGCGACGCATTGATTCCACTCCACTCCATTCACTCCCAAAACGAACCGTTTATCTGTGATCAACAAACGAAATTAGCAATTACCGTTGGAGGGAGTTGGTGGGTTTCGTCTCACATAAAAAAAATCGGATCCAACTTGTTTCCAGACTGCAAGACAATGCAGGGAAGCGGTAGCGGTAGCCTCGTCGTCCGAAGAAACTGAAGAAAACGATATTAAAACACTCGGTTTTAAGCCTAAAACTGGACCATTAACAAATCGGTCGGTGTCTATCTCCTTTAATTGCATCTCATTCTCCTTTCACTGATGGCATTGGTCAATGCATACCGTTGGCACACGCCAACTAACGCGATGCTCACCATCAGATGAGCCCGGTCCGACGTGTGGCCAATAAATCGATTCACAAATGGAGCACACAGCATCGCAAGATCATCATCATTACAGCGCGCGATGTGCAATCAATCATCGGACAATTCTTTCTCGCTGTTTCACCTTCAATTCCGGCATCCCTTCGAAAACACATTCTCCGAAACACTCCATGGGGTGCGAGCGTGATCATCAATGCAAAGATCCAGCTCCCTGAAGGGTTGTGGCTACTGAAAACAGGAGCGCGCTGAACGAGTGGCGCTGGACGCTGGGGGAAATGTAATAGCATAATCGATAGCATGGACCTTACGCAACGTATTTCAGGACTGTGTGCCGTTTCGATTCGAGGCCTATAAATGGGCGTCACGGGCGGCACGTTGGCAAAAGTAGCGAAAGTGACCCGTGCAGGATGTTAAGACGAAATGGGTGTGCAAAATGCTGCCAATCGGTCTGCACCATTCCAAAAGATTAGCAACCACACTAGGGGGTGTGATGATCGATTCCCGGGGCTGCAGATCGATCGGGGAGAAAGATGAGGTTAAGCTCTCTCTAATGTGACAAAACGAACCGATGAAACGGGAGGAAATATGATACTAATTAGCAGCGATAACCAAAAAAGGGAAATTTGTCCAGGCGATCTCCATGGATCGATAAAACTGCAATAAACAGACACGGCATACTGTGCCATAAAGTTGGCCGATGCCAGGGGAAATATCGTCAACTTCCGCTTTCCTATCCCATCGTAGCTTACATAAAACTCTTCCAATGACGTGGAATGCCACGGTGACCACCTTGAAAGTGTTTTGATACTTGGATGTGTGTTGCTACAATAATTTAATTACCCATTTTGCGCAGTATATCAAGATTACGTTACACTCATTGTGCTCGATTTGCGGGAACATAAAATTGCCCATTTTATGCAAATGCCGATGGCGAACCTGTTTGTCTGGTTGTGGGACGCCATAACTAGTTTCGTTCGGGAATGGAATGGATGGGCAACTGTTGCCGCATTCGCTGCATCACTGAAAAATTGCGCAAATTGAATCGCTCTATTGGATTACTGGATGGGCAGAACGATACGAGCCATCGTGAAATATATCTTTTCGGACAGTTTCGTTTCGTAATCGAAATCAGAGATCGAAAGGAAACGGTCACGCACACGGTGACCATGGCGGAAAAGGTGGAAGATGTCACGGTTAATGGCAGGAAGTCGGATTTGAAGGTTGAGGACAGCAAGAGGACGGAAGCGGCGAGTGTAATCCTATCTCATGCACGCGGGGTCCTTGAAGCATCTGACGAGTGTTGGACTTACTGGGAGTTTTGTGGCAGAATGTGTAGCAGCGATTGCGGTAGACTGGAACTCTGACCGGAAGCATATTGCTGCTGGAGTTGTGCTGGTCTCGCCTGCACGTACACGTATTGTGGCTGGGGAGTTAGATAAGGAGCGGACGGTGCACCACCACCGATCACGGGCTGCAGAAGTGATTGCCGTGATGGAACCGTATAGGTTGAGTGATCTTCGTGCACTTGCGGTACGGGTTGTTGTTGCAGTTGAGGCTGATAATGTAGAAACTGTTGCGGTTGTTGTTGCTGATGCTGCGGTTGATGATTGAAGTAGTGTGGAGTCACTGATTGCTCTAAAATAAAAGCACAAATGTGATTAGAAGTGATTGCGCGATCTATCGATCGATCGGTTGCTTACCTTTCGTGTAGGAAAGCTGTTGCGGTGCCGGAAGCGGAGTCACGTATTTAACGGCGCTATGAACCGCCGCCGTACTGCCCGGATGGTGCTGGATCTGCAGCGAGTAGTGGTTGTTGCTTTGCGTCGAACTTGCTCCCTGTGGGTGCTGTTGCTGAGCGATAGCCTCCTTCTTGAACACCTGTCGCTCGCTGTTTAAATTATCGCGCTCAATGTCCTCGAGTTGCGTTGGTCGATTCGATGGCGGTGGTGGATCATGGCCCGCTCCAACCACGGAGATCACCTCCTGCAGCAACAAGCAGCTGAAGATCCACCACGCGATCGTGGGCAAGCGGAACTGAAAAGAGGAAGGCGAAGAAATGGATGAAGGTATTCCGGGGGGCCATGATGCATTTTAAGACAACCCCTGGCCGAGAAACAAGGCGAGGAATTTAATTGAAGCGGGGCAGAGCTACCGTTGCGCCATTTCATTCTTAGCAATCATTGCTCGCTCATTGCTTGCTAAATGGGGGTCTCATTAAAAGGGGCCAAAGGGGGTTTCACTGTTTCAAGGACCGGCCCCTAGTGGCGCTAGTGTTGCTGTCACTCGAACTCGAATGAGTCAACTCGAACGAGTGGGTCAACTCGACAATTGCGCCAAACGCCTGAATGTAGGCACACCGTTGTCGAACCGCAGGCGAACGAGTGGGTCAACTCGACAAACATATCGCCGTCTCTCTCTCTCTCTCGCTCTCCCCTTCCCTTTCTCACCTCGCCACACGCTCACCACCACACATACCCTTTACTCCAAATTACTAATTGCTAATTGATTAATCGGCGAAACATAAACAAAAAATGCGAACGAAAATCAACCCGAAAACGAGGAAAAATGAGGAAAACGAGGAAAATGTGGAAATAGAAATCGGTCGGAAATGGGTAAGTCGAGTGTGCAACTCATTCCATCCACGTTTCCATCTACAACCACCACCGTTTTACCACCGCAGCCGACCTTGAAAGAGTCTTGCACTCAGCGGTGGAATTGTGGCGCTACCAAGATCAAGCATCAAGTGGATAAAATCAGAGAAATGGCTCGCGCGAGAACTGACCCTCCGTTCAGCACCCTCCATCCACGGCAATTTTGCTGCCAAAATCACAAAAGCGTCGTTTCCGCTTACAACAACATGACCTCGAAGTTGTTAACCTTTAGGCGAACTTTCACCCCCACCGGGCAACGTGCCCTTCCGGTTGCCACCCCCGCCACCCAAGAAGCGCTTCCGGTTGCCCAGAATCAAGCCTCTTTCTTATTCGCTCACTCTTCCCCATCAATTCTCCTATCAATTTACAGCGGGCCGAACATTTTTGCAGGACCCATCAAGATGTCTGCAAAAGGGAAATTACAAAATTATTTGCCAAAACGCACCAAAAGTACTTGCCATCAAATGTCCCAACTTTGATGGCAAGAACTTTTTTTAATGTTTCTTTTTTGGGCAATTGTAATTGGTGCGGCCGACCGACCGACTCACAAATGAGCCTCAAAAACTTTCCGAAACTGATTAATTTATTTACATCACCCATAGGTGCAGGAAATTTATCACCCTTTTACAAACGAACAAGCATTTCTCACAAATTTGTGCACGTGCCTAGAACAAGATCGAGAAAATGGACCAGAACGCATTGAATGACGATCGCGAAAATGCTGGTAAGTAGTGGGCGAGGGTTTTACTAACATCAGCATCAGGTAGGTTTAGCGAAAAGTTGCACATTTCAAGAGTGTTTTGCATAATCAATCTCAGTGCAATCTCTGCAAAATGCTAATCGCCGCAGTTCCTCGCCGGTGGCGCGGTGGCTTGTGTTAGTGTTAGCGGTAGGATATTCACTCCGTGCGTTCTCAGACATCCGCACCGCAACGAGTTGCTCAAGTGAAATGACCTTGAGAAAAGTATTACCCGCGCCCCTCCGCCACGGTGGAGAGTGTACCGCTAGGCGCTAATCTTGGCGCTATTAAACAACGATTGGGTTGTTGGGTCTCGGAGTGAGAGGGGTGGGGGGGGGGGAGTGGGATTGGCCAGACTTAGGAGGACCCACACGCAAATTCCCCCCGTTAAATCGCGCTTTAGGGTGATGGAGCATCAGCCTATCAGGGATAACTTAGCCGGGAATCGTTAAGGCGATAAGGAAGGGCACGTCCATCAAAGAGCAGACTCTTTCTGATTCGTTTCCAAATGGTCGAAGCGCTGGACCGTCGTCTACCGCTACTGGTGGCCGGCGACTTCAACGCACGGTCCTACAGCCGGTGGAGACGATCCGAACCGAGAATTTCACAGAACTTTCAATTGCAGATCCCTATGGCCGTTCAATCGACCAACCGGGTTCTTGTTGCACCTTTGCACCGTTTCCGCAGGATGGAATATAGCAACAGAGCTTCGATAACTGTTCGCGCGCTGTGGCCATGAGGTCGATGCCGCGATCACGATCGCACCGGGAAAGGAAATGCGCTCGAATCAGGTTGGTTCCAGCACGCATTCCGCCTGATTCCGGCTCGCGCACGGCACGTTAAGTAGTGCGTTTAAGGAGTGATTAGAGCGCGCAGTCCAGGAGCATGACACCTTCTCTTCATAAAAAAAAAATTGTCTTGTCTCCTCCCTATGCCCCGGCCAGTCTATCGGAGGCCAGTCAACCGATTATGAGGAAGAGGAGGAGGAGGAGGAGGAGGAGGAGCGCTCAATTGGAAAGCCCATCGGGGAAAAGAAAGTGGAAAATTAAATAACATCAGTCAAGCCGTGTCACCAGGCGAAGCACCGGTCCGGTCTGTCTGTCTGTCCGGGGTAGGAACTGGTGTTATGGTAATAGCCCGGAGAGGACAAGTTAGATGCCCTGGCGCGCACTGGCGTGGCGTCAGCGTGCACTGAACCAGATTACCGCAGATATGGCTGCAGTTGGTGGGAAGGGGTTGAGGATCCGCAACGAGAGTGCGCAAGCAGTTCCTAAACTGGCTGGCGTTAAATCGCTCACGGGTGTTGCCTGCTGCTACTCAAGACGACCACGATGATGATGATGATGATGATGATGATAAGAGATTAAGATGACGCGATTAGATTAGAGGCAAAAGGCATGTGGCATTGAAATGGGTTATTAGTTTTGATCTTGATGAGCAATTTCGAAATTAATGATCGACGTTTTTGTTTTCCGCGTGGCTGAAGAGAGGGAAAAAGGGGCACAATCTGGAATGGAATGGCCACAAGCTCATCGGCAGGCGTGACAAATGGCCAACTGCCCCTTTGGTCAGTACTGTACCCGTGCTGCTGCTGCTGCTTCTTTTGTTAATAATTTTCTTTCTTTCTTTTGCTTAATTTCAGTTCAGTTACCATTCTCATATGCTCTCACCTTGGGCATGGAGCGCAACATATCCGAAGGTAAGCAGCAAAAAGTAACATCCGGTGTGTCCGGCTCCGGTATCAGCCTCGATGATGAAGCAATTTGATGCGGCGCAAAACACAAAAAACCCATGTCCATCGCATAAGCACGGGGGGGCCATCCACACACTTTAATCAATTTAAGTGAAAGAAATGGAACGGAGCAAGCCTTGCCTGCCCGCTTCGTCGCTTCCGGTGTCACAGACAAGGTGCGTAAACATGCTCTCTGCCCGACGATCACAGGCGTAGAGAGAGAGAGAGGAAGAAAGAGGGGGGACAGAGGCTTAACATTGTGGTGCGTACGCCAGGGTTCCTCGCGTCTGTTGAGCTGTCGCTGTCAATGCGCGAGCTGTCGAAATGATCGAAAAGGCGGCATTGAAGGGCGCTGGCCACGGGCACAGGGGCAGTAAAAGCCGTCATCGTCCTTCTCCACCTTGTCTTACTTCTCCTGCGCGAGGCTGGTATGTTGGAGAACAAAACAAGTCATCAAAATCCGCCGCCGCCGCCGCCACCACCGCCCGTTCCATGCACGCAGCGCAAATAAACAAAGGTTCCATTTCACCGAACCAGTGGGTGGATATCAGCGTGTGGGTGTGGGGAAGGTGAAGTTCACAAAAAGGAAAGCGATTATCCCGGTGACCACGGGGCATGGCAGCACTTCACGGACCATTCCGTTTACTACTGCGCCATCGATGGACTAGGATCGATGATCTGATTTATCTGGGGTGGCCCACGTCACGTCGTGTTCGTAATCTTCGTTGGGACACTCTGCAATCGCTGACTCGGCTTTCACGCCAACCTCTCACCGCCACACTAATGACAACGCGGCATTGTCATTAGCACGAATTATGCGGCTTTAGTGTGGTCAGCACTGAACCAGGTGCACCGGGACCTCGTTGAAATGCCACCCGGCCACGATTGTGTGTTGCCGATTGGAAATTACATGCTGGCCTTCGAAACGGCCAAAAACCGTGATGCAAGATTGAAAGTTTGGCATCTCCTGGCGTGATTCCTGGTGAACTGAACGGCCAGTCGATCGGCCTGGGATCACAGCGCGCTCCGGGACCATAACGGACCATAAAGCTAAAGGATAATCGTTTTGCTTGCATTTCGATCGATGATTGCTGGCAGCGGGGGCCACTTGCGCGGTGGGTTACTTTTACAAAGTACCCCCCCAGTGAATGTTTTTGGTGGCGATCGCGCGCGCTCACAAAACCGATTCTCGAAAGCGTTCCATGCGTTTTTGATGTATGTGTTCCATAATTCAATCAACATTCTTTATCTTAAGCAAACATCTCCCGGCGGTGAGCACAAATAACAGTCTTGTGAGCCTCCAGTTGAACACCTCGAAGCCTTGGGGTTCAATATTTATGGCCCTACCCGGCGCTCTGGTCGCCACCAGAACCAGATATGCTCTCGAGTCTATCCCGATCGGTGGGTTCGATAAATTTTCCCGCCTTTTTTTCCAGATCAGAGGTCGCACCGATAACGGAACAGCAAAACCGTATCGTAGTGCAACCGCAATCGCCGACCGGACACACGCCGGAGCCAGAATTCCAGATCAAGATCGACCACTTTCACTTTTCGCTTCCCGTTTCGATCTGTCGAATGGGAAGGGCTGCTGCTGCTGCTGCTGAGGGAGTCTGAATCATGGAGGTTGGTAGCAACGGCAGCACCGGATCGAGGAAAACCCCAAAAGCTCGGCCACAAAAGGGGAGAGGAAGGAAAAAATGGAGGAAGCAGAATTACGTTACCGAGCGAGCGAGCGATCGATCGATCGATCGATCGATCGAGGTTTTTCGACTCGCGACCGGTGCTCGCAGGTGCCATACGCAGGCCAACGCGGATGGCCAACGACCTGTTCCGTGTGCGGTGTGTGTGGCCTCGGTACCCAAAGGGGGCAGCAGCAGCAGCAGCAAATGTACTTTCTTCCTGCAATCGCGCTGGGTATGTCGCCGCCATTCAGTTCGCGCTCGCTTGCTGTGATCGGTGTGCTCCGCTTTCTTTGACAGTTGCTCACTTGCGTCGCTCTGGTAAAGTAGTAGTCGTCGTTGTAGCTTGGTTTTATTATTGTGGTTGCACTGGTTACTGAGCCTTTTACTCCTTCTTCCTTCTTCTCCTGCTAGTGCCCGCCGTATCGGGCAGCGGTGGCCGTGTGGCCGAAACCAGTCCAGACACAGGCCAACACAAACAGACACCAGAGACCCCCGGTTATTACGATTGCCGATTCAGTGCCGCGCGCTCTACAGGAACAGGTAGTACCCGCTGCGGAACCAAACCGAGCGGAAGCAACACCGTCAACAGGGAGAGGGAGAGGGAGGAAGAGAAGGGAAGGCCTGGGCTCCAGTTTCCGAGGGGACGCAGTAAAAAGAAATGTACTGATGGAGCACGTTATCGGGGAAGGAGAGAGAAGCAAAAAAAAAGCTTGTCTTGTGAAGTAATTTTTATCATCGTATTTTGCAATAATCCACTCCCCCTCCCCCACCCGGAGGGTAAGGTTGGGCACGGATGGACCGGGAAAACATTTTGTACTGTCACCACCACTCCGTGCAGTCCAATATGGCAGTCGGTATTGGAATGCACGCACAACACAATGTTGCGCACCAGTCCGTCCATCACTTTCAACGCCGCGCGACCACGGGACAGGTTGCGTTTTAATGGTTATGTTTAGCGCGTCCTAACATGGCCCCGGGATTAATATCTTGCGGACAGAGCTACGGGTAGCTCGGTTGCCGAGTGAAACTGCGCGGACCGCTGCGTGCATTTCAATTAAAGTACACAACGCTTTGACAGAGAGGGGGGCTGTTGCGAAAAAGATCCTGGTGTTTCTTTTATTTTCCAGATTTTCTCGCTTGGTCACGTGCTGCAACTTCCGGATCCGCAAATCTACATTCCAACTTTTTTTTAAAAAACAAATAAACCAAAGACGCGTCCATCACCCATACTCTCACTCCCCTGTCCCTCATTAGCGACGGTCGGCAATGGCTACTAGTTAATGTAAAGATCATAACATTAAAAAATAATCTTCCTACATCGAGGATCACCGACAACACCGCACTCAGCGTCTCCGGCCGCCCATTAGCTATTAATCATACGCTAAGCATTCCGGGCAATCAACGAACCATGAATCAACAAATTCCTCTCAACTGGCGTTGGCATCGTTTCTGTTTTGTTATCTCCTACCGGTTCTCTGCGATCGCAAAAAATGCAATTTAAATCCTACGACCATTTTGTGCGCAATGCCGCCACCGCTGCCACCCTCTCTCGCCGGGTCGACCTGGATTGTGAGGTGAAATGCACGATTTGTGTCCGGGGCTCCGAAATTGGTTGTCCATTCAATTTCATTAAAGCGAACTCAGCACACGGATCGGAAGAGGTGGCGGACTGCGGCGGGCCAGCTAATTTCCCTCCATTTGCGAATGTCGAACGGGAACGCGGGACACATCCGCAGACCGTCGTCGCATACCTTTGCACAAGGCGTTCGTTTCGATTCGATTAGATCCGGGCGAGCACGCGAGTGTCACTCACCAGGGGGGGATGCTGCGTCACATGAGGTGACAGTCGTCGAGGAGGACCGCGGCAAAGAGACGATTCCCGATTGTTTTTTCCCTTCCGACGTCTTGCCGTTGGCGCTATGATAAATGCCTCTCGATGATGACTCGCAGTGTTGGGTAGGCAATTGTTGGTTTTCTGTTCAAATTGTTTTTGTGACCACAGGAAGTGACCATCAGAGAGGATAAGGAAAAAAAACTTCTTCTTTCCAAATAGGACTTGTTTTGTGCGCGATGCTGCTGCTGTTGCTATTTAAACTACTCAATCAATCCGATCGATGGAAAGTGAATTCCTTGTCAATTGGACGCAAATATTGTCGCAAAAACACGCACACACAGGCGCACACGCATGGCGCATTCCTCCGCTCATTTCGCGCAAAAATCTAAATCAAAAGACTTCAATGCGTGGCTGAGAGAAAATAAGCGACGAACGCACCATGCTGCTCGCACCGGGGGCAATTACGGGATCCCTTGGGGGATTGGCAACCGGAGGTGCATGCCAGCCGCGCAGGTTAATCGATTCATTGCCATTTGTGATCGCGCGCTAGGCGGACACGGGATGCTGCAGGCCGTTGGCAAAATGTGAAATTTATTCAAATTTACATCCGCAACGGATCGGAAGGGCTGCTCGGTACGCTAGCCTCCGTGCTCCTCTTCCTGTCTTCAGCAAGCAAGTGCAGTCATGTTTAATTTTTATATCCAACAACAACACGCCGCTTCTCACTCAGCAAGGGCAGTGATCCTGATTAAGTCGTTGATCGGGCAGAGGAATCGCGCAAAACGGTGAAGGTGTTGCGGGCAGCGTATAAAGAGCGTTTGAGCAAATGATAGCGATCATCGGGCATCATAAAAGCGGAATTGATCAATGAAGGCAAGACCTCTCTTTGCTCTGGCAATTGCAGTGCATGCAAACAAGGCGCCAATTCAAGGCGCGCTTGCGAGACGGATGGAAAAGTCGAGGAAAAGGCCGGCAAATGGTTGACCATTTCATTCACTCGGTGTGCACCGCCACCACCGATGGATAGCCATTGGTCATTATGAATGGCCAGCGACTTTGGAGTCGGATACGAACGATCAGCAACAATCAATGGTCCGGAGCGATGCATAACGTGTGGTTTGACTGGCAAAAGCGACCACTAATCTCGTTGACGAGGGGAGGAGGCGTCACTTTTCCTTCCCTTTCGACAATCATGTCTTCGCCTCTTTCTCTTCCTTATGTCCACCGTTCGTCACACCGCCGGTCGGCAGATTGCCCTGCTATTTGTTTACTAAATACAGCGTGGAGATGGAGCGATTTTCTTCAGTTTTCATGCGGAGCCTTGGCGGAGAAGCGGTTTCAAAATCATTACATCGTTCAAATGGGGGAACGCTTCACTTGCAACCGATCGATCGCACCTTCGATCGCATCTGGTAATCGGCACCAAATGCAGCCAAATGACTAGCCAAAAACGGTGCAAAGTACCCATTTCATGTGGATCATCTTTGCTCAATTTGCGACGGTGAAGGTTGAGGATCTTCAAACGAGTTCCCCAACAGGTGATCTTCGGTTGATGATCTCAGACACATTTCATCACAAAACCCTGTGAGGAGAAACCGAAAGAACAAAAAATGCGCAAAACATTGTCGTTGTCTTGTTCAAGTAAGGTCCAAGAAATGAAAGACATTAGCGGCTCCTGATTTGGATCATAATTTGTGGTTGTTAATGACCCCCGGTCGGTGCCGCTGCATCCTTTTTTGTCTTGCAGGATCTCGCTCGCTCGCTTGTTGAGCAACACGGATTGCATAATCGATTGCGTTCACAGGCGACGACCGCCAGGTCTTATATTACCTTATCTTTGCTCTCTTTGCATCCTGCCCAGCTCGACTCGAGATAGAGATCGACCTCGGTTCAACGGGGGCAATACGCAGCGTTTATCACGTCATTGGATCGGTGATCGTTGATTATTAAAGTGAAAACCGTGCCGAGATCCGGGCATTGGCGATAGCGTAGATCAGTCTAGCGCAGATTGCAATTATGAGGAAACGGAAGATCAATCTCTAGATGCAGCATAGCAAGATGTTTAAAGTATAAAAAATGCTTTTTTTCATAGTATTAAGACCAGACAGATCGAACAATAAAACATATTTTAATTAAATTAAATAACTGCTTAAAATATTCAACAGAATTTGGCTCTCGTATGAATCGTTTTTAAAGTCTTTCGATAATTTATATCTTGATTTGAGCCACACAAAATCGCCTTAACTCACTTCAATAGTCAGATTGTAATCCACTTTCTTCATACTCACCATTTTAAACATTCGCATCAAACGTAAACCCCTTTCACTTGAGTCAACCTCGATCCGGGATAGTCCAAATACTGCTCCGCAGATATTTCCTTCACAGTTTAAACACACGCCGGTATTGTATGATCGCGACACTCCTGTCTCCCTTTGTGTTGATCACGATAAATGCTTAATTGTCACCAGCACTCGGCTCGAGCATAAACAACGGCTTGTGATTCTCACTTTCACCAGATAGCTCTTGACACTGTCCGTTGTTCATTTGAAATACTTCAAAATTGTCACCTATTAACAACAGTTAACTCATATCCATGAATTCAGAATGTCACAAAAACCGAAGCACCGGGCGACACTTGGAGTTTGCAAAAATCCTCCACTCCAAAACACGTGGTGTGCACTTGCCACTTGGCCACGCGAGGTGCAGACCCGCCAACCGGAGCTACGAAACTAAAACAGATCGCTAGGGCGTAGAAGCCATTTATATCCGTTCAACATGCGCGCCAAGAGGCTGTGGCAGTGGGACTCGGCGGTTTGTCTTTTGCTTTCTTCGGCATCGTGTGCGCCTCGCCACACACTTTTGCTTTTACTCAACGGAACCTTGGCTCGGTTCGACGGGCGCACATGTGCAGAATCATGTGCTTGGCCATCCCGCTAGCCACCGTCCGGTTCCTTTCTCTCTCTCTCGCTCGCTCGCTCGCTCACTCTTTCGCTCTCACGGCGGTTGCGACATTGAGGATCAAGACCGCAGCCCGTGCCGGTGGCACATTCCAGCATCACTTTTAGCCCTTTTGCTCGCATTTCTCCGCTCCAACTCCGGTTGCGGCTTTCCTTCACCCTTCACTCGAACGCGCTTCGCTCTGAATGGGGAGCTCGTGAGCACGAGTACGTTAGTGCGTCTGTCGCTTGCAGATGATGGTGGCCGAGGTCTGGCCCGCAGCACTTGTCGACCTCTTGGACGCGTTATTCGCGTTTTATTTTTCCGATCGCCTTGGCAAATCGATCGTATCGCCGCTGCCGGCGCAGTCTGGGAGATGAATCAAATCTGTCTTTGTCGTTTTTTTTTTGCCATTTGGTTTTTACATTTTTCTTTCCACTTTGCTTCCAGCATCTCGAGATACTTACCGTTTTAGTTGCCAGTTGCGGTCACAACAAAAAAGCTTTTTGAAAACAGAAATGTTCACCGAAGCAAAGGGGGGGTTTGGTTGACAAACGACTCCGTTGGCAGAACGTCGTTGCCATGCGTTGTTAAGTAATAGTTCGACTAAAGGCCTGCTTCGATGCATTTGCTTGAGCTTACTCGGAAGTTACTCGGTGTGAGGGGTGACTACGATGAGTTTGGTTCCCAGGACAGAAGGAAATGATTTAAATCTGTTGCAATTTGTTATCTTTCAATCCGTTCTGGATTGGATTGGAACGGAAAGCTTTTGCATAATGTACATTTGCATTTCTCACTTTATGCTCATTCGATCCGAAAATCGAAAGAAAGAGAAGTGTGCTGGAACGATGGAAAGGATTCCATTATGAAAACGAAAGTAATGAAAGATATCTTGAGGCAGGCTCGCGACCTCATACAAGCATGCCACGAAATCGTTCAGTGAATGGCACTATCTTCCACTGGTTGTTTCGAAAAAGTATTCCTCTCGATCCACTTTCCAGACCACCGTGACCGGAGCACCACTTTTCGGCGCACCCCGGCCGATGCGAGACGAATTCGATGAGCGGACCTTGCTGATCACGTAAGACGGGGGATCACGTGAGAGAAGATGCCCTTTTGCCCATGGGGAAAGGGACGCGCGAGAATTCGGATCCCCTTTTTTCTGGAGGATTGCGTTCAGTTTGCCCTCAAG